>NC_053024.1:83906882-84090739 GCF_003073215.2 Triticum urartu | reverse complement strand
GCCGAGTCTGATCGGAATGTCTCGGGAGAAGGTTTATCCTTCGTTGACCGTGAGAGCTTGTGATGGGCTAAGTTGGGACTCCCCTGCAGGGGTTTGAACTTTTGAAAGCCGTGCCCACGATTATGGGCAGATGGGTATTTGTTAATGTCCGGTTGTAGATAACTCGAACCTTAACTTAATTAAAATGAATCAACTGCGTGTGTTACCGTGATGGTCTCTTCTCGGCGGAGTCCGGGAAGTGAACACGGTGTTGGAGTAATGTTTGCCATAGGTTGTTCTATAGTTCTTCGTTCGTGCTTTGCCTTCTCTTCTCGCTCTCTTTTACGAACATGTTAGCCACCATATATGCTAGTCGCTTGCTGCAGCTCCACATATTTCCTTGCCTTACCTATAAGCTTAAATAGTCTTGATCGCGAGGGTGCGAGATTGCTGTGTCCCCATGGCTCACAGATTACTTCCAAACCAGATGCAGGGCCCGATGACTCCGTTCCAGATGATGCGCTTGAGCTCAAGTGGGAGTTCAACGAAGACTCACGCCGTTACTATGTGTCTTTCCCTGATGATCAGTAGTGGTGCCCAGTTGGGGCGATCGGGACCATGTCGCATGTTGGGGTTGATCTTTTATTTTGGTACCGTAGTCAGACCATGAGTGTATTGGATGATGTAATGTTATTTATGTACTTTGTGTGACGTGGCGAGTGTAAGCCAACTATATACCTTTCCCCTTATTATCTATTTACATGGGTTGTTGTGAAGATTACCTTACTTGCGACATTGCTTTCAATGTGGTTATGCCTCTAAGTCGTGCTTCGACACGTAGGAGATATAGCAGCATCGAGGGCGTTACAAGTTGGTAATCAGAGCCTTCCCCGGCCTTAGGAGCCCCCACTGCTTGATCGAATTAGCAGGCGTTGTTGAGTCTAGAAAAATGTTTTGAGTCATTTAGGAATTATATATCGGAGAGTTTAGGAATTCTTTTTACTCCCCAGTCCCTTCATCGCTCTGATAAGGCATCCTGACGTAGAGTTTTGACTCTTCTCTTCTCAAATTTCACTAAATTTTTTTAGGATCACGCGGGTATCTTGGAATCGTTCCGATCGATTTGTGATGAGAACATTGTTCTTGGTGCCTCCTGTCATTTAGGGGTTGTGGCAGTGTCCCGGGGAGTTGAGCTCCGAGGTGTTGTCGTCACAATTTTATCGTTGCAGTTCTGGAATACCTGAGTTTAGTTCGCCGACATCGAAAATCTCTTTTATGTAGTTGTTGGTGAGATAACCTCGACGCCACCCAGTACTGCGGCAGGAGTTCGGGAGTATTGCCATAACTTGTATAACGGATGCTTTTCGAAGGTTGAGGTAGACGATTTCCGAAGTTTTCTCGGTTATGTGTTGAAGGATGGATACAGCTGGATGTAGGATTTGCTAGATTTGGGTGAGATATTATGCTTCCCCTGTATCCCCAACATCTGATTGCATAACCGGAAAGGTTCGGGAGTTTCATAGGTGGGAATTCTTGTAGCTCTAGTTCTTCTTCCACGGATATTTGGTTTGGGATTGGGTGATCATTGCTCCGTACCTTGTTGATTTTATTCCTCTACCTAAATTCTAAGTGGCTTCTCAATTTATGGATATGTGACCATTTCAATTGGAATGCATTCGTTCATTTTGTTCGGATGTGAAGACTATATGTTGCAATTTCAACCCGTTTGGTTCAGCTTCAATTTTTGTCTATCAGTGTGCTAATGGATGTCAACCTGTTCAGGATGGCTCCTCCAACGCGCACGACTCCGAATCCTGATCCGCCACCACCACCTCCACCTCCGGAGGCATGGCAAGCTGTGATGGCCACTACCAATGCAAACACGTAGCTGATCATGCAAATTCTTCAAGAGCGCAACCAAGCAAACCAAGGCAACCAAGGCAACCAGGGCAACAATCAGAATCACTTTGCTACACTCAACCAGTTCCTTGCTAACCAGCCAAAGACCTTCAGCAATTGCGTTGAGGCAACTGACGCTGATGATTGGCTCGTGGACTTATGCAAGCATTTCGAGTGTAGTAACGTCAGGCCTGAGGACTTTGTAAAGTTCGCTTCCTTCCAACTCAAAGACCAAGCTGCAGAATGGTTCCAGCAGTACAAAGATTCTAGAGGAGGCCGTGTGATTACCTAGGATGAATTCCGTCAAGACTTCAAAGCTCATCATATTCCTCAGAGCGTGGTTGAAAGCAAGCGTGAGGAATTCCGCAACCTGAAGCAAGGCTCTATGTCTGTCTATGACTACAACAAGATGTTTCAGAAGCTCGCCCGCTTTGCTAAGCAGGATGTCCCTGACGAGAAGAGCATGATATACCAGTTCAGGGGTGGTCTCAGAGAAGAAATCCAGCTAGCTCTTGTCCTCTTTGAGCCCAGGAGGTACGATGAGTTTTACAACATGGCATTGAAGTAAGAGGCTGCTCAACTGAAGTGCGATGCTTCCAAGAAGCGAGTCAGAGATGCTACTCCTCCTTCCTCAACTCAAGTGGCTAAGCAGCAGAAGTATTGGCTTCCTCCTCCTCCGTTCCGCTAGCCTTATCAGCAGAAGAGCAAAGGTGGCAGTGGATCTTCCCACCCACCCAACCCTGGCTTTCAGAACAAGACTTCGTCTCAAGCTCCAAGATCGAGTGCTCTGTATCACCGTCCACTTTCAGAGGTCACGTGCAACAAGTGCCAACAGAAGGGTCACTATGCCAACAAATGCTTCAATCAGAGGCGTCTCCCTCCTCCTCCTCCTGTGAGATCGGCAAGTACAGCTGTGGTCAAGCATAACCCCAAGCACGCCAAGGTCAACTTGATGAACGCAGCTTAGGCAGAGGACTCGTTAGATGTCATCATGGGTAACCTTCCTATTAACGATGTTCCTGCAAATGTACTTTTTGACACTGGTGCATCACATTGTTTCATCTCGAGACCTTTTACATCTAAGCATGAGTTGTCTTCTCAAGTTTTGCATAAACCGTTAGCAGTTGTCTCTCCGGGTAAATGTTTGCTCGCAAGCTACGAGATTCGGGATATTTCTATCATGATGGGTGATTTTAAGTTTCTGGCTTCTCCAATGGTCCTTGGTAACTCGGATATTGATCTTATTCTGGGAATGGATTGGCTTTCTAAGCACAAGGCTCAGCTTGATTGTGCTGCCAGGCAGATTCAATTGACTCATTCGTCTGAGGATCTAATTGTCTTTGCCGCTCGGGATAATACAATCTGTCTGTTTTCTCTCAATGAGAAGGGTGAACTGGATGCCATCTCTCAAATTCTAGTCGTTTGCGAATATCAAGACGTCTTTCCAGAAGAGCTTCCAGGAATGCCTCCGCACCGGCCAGTTGAATTCGTCATCGATCTTGAGCCTGGCACGAAACCGGTTTGCAAGCGTCCTTACAAGCTCGGACCAGAAGAGTTGAAGGAGCTGAAGAAGCAACTCGATATTCAAGAGCGAATGGGTCTCATCCGACCTAGTTCTTCTCTGTGGGGTTGTGGAGTACTTTTTGTGAAGAAGAAGGATGGAACGGACCGACTTTGTGTTGACTACCGTCCATTGAACAAGAAGACTATCAAGAACAAGTACCCACTTCCCAACATCAACGAGCTGTTCGAACAACTCAAAGGTGCCCAAGTATTCTCCAAGCTTGATCTCCGTATGGCCTATCACCAGATTCTAATCCGTGAGCAAGATATTCCCAAGACGGCTTTCAGAACAAGCTATGGTTCATATGAATACACTGTCATGTCTTTTGGCCTCGTCAGCGCTCCTCAGACTTTCTCTCGCATGATGAACTTCATCTTCAACGCCTACACAAATGACTTTGTCTTGGTCTATCTCGGCGACATTATGGTCTTTTCGAAGAACAAGGAAGATCATGCCAAGCACTTGCATTTGGTGCTCGATAAGCTCAGGGAACATCAGTTCTACGCCAAGTTCTCAAAGTGCGAGTTTTGGCTCGATGAGGTTCTCTATCTTGGGCATATCATCTCTGCCAAGGGCATAGCGGTGAATCCTGAGAAGGTGTTTGCAATTGTGAATTGGGAACCACATCAGAACATGAAGCAACTCCGCAGCTTCCTTGGTCTCGCCAGCTACTGTCGAAGGTTCGTTGAGAACTTTTCAAAGATCGCGAAGTCTCTTTCAAACCTTCTCCAGAAGCACGTCAAGTACGTTTGGTCTCCAGAATGTGACATCGCTTTCAACACTTTGAAAGAGAAATTGGTCACTGCTCCAGTTCTGACTCCTCCTGATGAATCCAAACCGTTCGAGGTCTTCTGCGATGCCTCTCTTCAAGGTCTTGGTGCAGTGTTGATGCAAGAGAAGAAAGTTGTGGCTTATACCTCTCGCCAGTTGAAGCCCAATGAGAAGAACTACCCCACTCATGACCTCGAGTTGGCGGTAGTTGTGCATGCTCTTTTGACTTGAAGACATCTCTTATTGGGAAGAAAAGTGGACATTTCACTGACCACAAGAGTCTCAAGTACATCTTCACTCAGCCTAATCGCAACCTCAGACAGACTCGTTGAGTCGAAATGATTCAAGAGTATAATCCGAGTATCGAGTATACTCCAGGCAAGGCCAATGTGATTGCTGACGCATTGAGCAGGAAGGCTTACTGCAACAGTCTGATTCTCAAGCCTTACCAACCCGAGCTTTGTGAAGCTTTCCGCAAACTCAATCTACAAGTTGTTCCTCAAGGTTTCCTCACCAACCTTCAAGTCTCTCCTACCTTGGAGGACCAGATTCGCGAGGCTCAACTTCTTGATGCTATGGCGAAGAAGGTGAAGATTGGGATTGCCAAGAGTCAACCCAAGTACAAGTGCTATCGCCTTGATGACAAGGATACTCTCTTCTTCGAGGATCGTATTGTTGTGCCCAAAGGTGACCTTCGCAAAGTTATCATGAATGAGGCTCACAATTCACTCCTCTCCATCCACCCTGGGAGTACGAAGATGTATCAGGACCTCAAGCAGGCTTATTGGTGGACTCGAATGAAGTGCGAGATTGCTCAGTTCATAAATGAATGTGATGTCTACAGAAGAGTGAAAGCAGAACACCAAAGGCCAGCTGGTCTCCTCCAACCTCTTGCCATTCCAGAATGGAAGTTTGACCACATTGAGATGGACTTCGTGACTGGGTTTCCAAAGTCCAAGCGTGGCAATGATGCTATATTCGTTGTCATCGACAAACTCACTAAAGTGGCTCACTTTCTGCCTATTAAAGAGTCTATCACTGCAGCTCAATTGGCGGAGCTGTATACCTCTCGGATTGTCTCGCTGCACGGCATTCCACAGGTGATCTCTTAAGACCGTGGCAGCATCTTTACCTCCAAGTTTTGGGATTCTTTTCAGAAGGCCATGGGCACCAACATCTGCTTCAGCACAGCTTTCCATCCTCAAACTAGCGGTCAAGTCGAGCGTGTCAATCAGATTCTCGAAGATATGCTCAGGGCTTGCGTTATCTCCTTCAGTATGAAGTGGGAGGATTGTCTTCCATATGCCGAATTCTCTACAACAACAGTTTTCAAGCAAGTTCGGGCAAGGCCCCATTCGAAATTCTGTATGGCAGGAAGTGCCGTACTCCTCTTAACTGGTCAGAAACTGGTGAACGTCAACTTCTGGGAAATGACTTAATCACAGAGACAGAGGAGATGTGCAAAGTCAGTCGTGATAACCTCAAAGCAGCGCAATCGCGACAGAAGAGCTACTATGATAGTAAGCACCGTGATTTGGCTTTCGAGATCGGAGGTCATGTTTACCTCTGCGTCTCTCCAATGAAAGGTAGTCATCGCTTCGGTATCAAAGGAAAGCTTGCCCCTAGATACGTGGGTCCTTTCAAGATCGTCAGCAAGACAGGCGATCTCGCCTATCAACTCGAGCTTCCTTCAAACTTTGCAAATGTGCACGACGTGTTCCATGTTTCTCAGCTCCGCAAGTGCTTCAAGACTCCCGACCGCACCGTCAACTTCGAAGACATTGATCAACAAGAAGATCTCTCTTATCGTGAGCACCCAGTTGCTATTCTTGAAGAGACTGAACGCAAGACTCGCAATAAGTCAATCAAATTCCTCAAAGTCAAGTGGTCACACCATTCCAACTGTGAAGCCACCTGGGAACGCGAGGATCACCTCCGTTCTGAGTACCCGGCGTTCTTCCAGTCCTAGATCTCGGGACGAGATCCTTTCGTAGTGGTGGAGTGTTGTAACACCCCGGATGTAATTTACCTAATATGTACTCCAACTCTTGCCGTTTCCGGCACTAAGTTATTTTATTTCCTCGGGTTCGGGTTTTTGTCTCCGTGTGTTGTTGCCGTTGTCATGCATCTCATATCATGTCATCATGTGCATTGCATTTGCATACGTGTTCGTCTCATGCATCCGAGCATTTTCCCCGTTGTCCGTTTAGCATTCCGGCGCTCCTATCTCCTCCGGTGGTCCTTTCTACCTTCTTTTCGTGTGTGGGGGTTAAACATTTCCGGATTGGACCGAGACTTGCCAAGCGGCCTTGGTTTACTACCGGTAGACCGCCTGTCAAGTTTCGTACCATTTGGACTTCGTTTGATACACCAATGGTTAATTGAGGGACCGAGAAGGCCTCGTGTGTGTTGCAGCCCAACACCCTTCCAATTTGGCCCAAAACCCACCAAAACCCTCTCCATCATCTAGAGCATTCGATCACGATCGCGTGGCCGAAAACCGCACCTCATTTGGACTCTCCTAACTCCTCCTATGCCTATATATAGATCCTCTCCCAAAATTTTCGGGTCTTCTTCCCCAAACCCTAGATCCCCTTCCTCTCCGCGCGCCGGACAGCGTCCGAACGCGGCAGACACGTCCGCCACTCCTCCCGGACCAATCGCCGTCCGCCATGTGTCCCAGCCGGTGCCCCACTTCGCCGCGAACCGCGCCGGCCCGCCCGAGCCCGCGGGAGGCCCCCGCGGCACATCCACATCGCTGCCGCCTGCCTCCTTCGTCCCCAACGCCGCTCCACCGCCCCCGACGCCGCTCTGCCGCTCGCCGGCGTCGCGCGCCTCGCCACTGCGAGGTCCGGCCACCGTGGGCCGCCGACCTCCTCCGGTCGTCTCCGACCTCCCCCGCACCGGATCTGGCCGTCTCCGATCTCCCCGGCGCCGCCCCGCACCGGATCCGCCGCCTCCTTGACAACTCCGACGACCCCATCGACATTTCTGGCAACCTCGGCGTCCGTGCAACTACAGTGCTCTCAGATCTGGAAATATCCGAAGGGTTGACTTTCCCCGAAACCCTAATTTATTTGCGTTTTTCATCGTGCCGTAACTCCGCACCCGTAACTCCGATTTCAGCATGTAGCATATCAAAATGTTCGTCTCAGAGAGCACATCATTTCATCTCATTTCATCATTTTCATTTGAGCTCATCTTGATGCCCGAAATGCTGTTAGAAGAGAGCTATTTGAGATAATTGTCTGATCTGCTGCACCAAATAGCTATTTGTCATTTTTGCCATGATTAATGTGTGCATGATATGCCCCTGAGTTCTACATGAGTTTTGTTATATGCCATGCCATATTTACAGAGGTGCTTACCATGTATTTTTGTGGTATGTGTGGTGACTAGCACAAGCTTGCAAAGTAATGCATTCGTTAATGCTGATTTCAGGGACTTAGGATTTCTCCAAGTCCTTGATCTGTTTTTATCAATATGCCATATGTTCATGTTGTTTCCTAGTGATCCGTGCCTCTTTTGAGGATGATATGTAAGGATGATTTGTTAATATTGTGGTGCTCTATCCATCCATGTCTTTGTTTGCATTTATGGAGCACCCTAGCTTGAGTCAATCGAGCTCTACTTTTGCTATTTCGTGATTCCTGGCAGATTGTCTACTTGTTAGCGATTTTGCCGAGGATGTTGTTGTTGATCCGTGCATGCTATGTTGTTGTTATTGCCATGTCAAACCTCTAACCCACCATGTCCTAGCAAACCGTTGATTGGCTATGTTACCGCTTTGCTCAGCCCCTCTTATAGCGTTGCTAGTTGCAGGTGAAGATTGGAGACCGTTCCTTGTTGGAACATTATTTTCTTGTTGGGATATCACTATATTATCTTGTTATCTTAATGCATCTATATACTTGGTAAAGGGTGGAAGGCTCGGCCTTTTGCCTAGTGTTTTGTTCCACTCTTGCCGCCCTAGTTTCCGTCATATCGGTGTTATGTTCCCGGATTTTGCGTTCCTTACGCGGTTGGGTGATAATAGGAACCCCTTGACAGTTCGCCTTGAATAAAACTCCTCCAGCAATGCCCAACCTTGATTTTACCATTTTCCACCTAGCCTCTTTTTCCCTTGGGTTTCCGGAGCCCAAGGGTCATCTTATTTAAACCCCCCCAGGCCAGTGCTCCTCTGAGTGTTGGTCCAAACTAGAGCCCTGTGCAGCGCCCCTCGGGGAAACTCGAGGTTTGGTTTTTAGTTGTATGGAGTGCTCATCTGAGTGTGCCCTGAGAACAAGATATGTGCAGCTCCTATCGGGATTTGTCGGCACATTCGGGCGGTGTTGCTGGTTTAGTTTTACCATTGTCGAAGTTGTCTTGTAGAACCGGGATGCCGAGTCTGATCGGAATGTCTCGGGAGAAGGTTTATCCTTCGTTGACCGTGAGAGCTTGTGATGGGCTAAGTTGGGACTCCCCTGAAGGGATTTGAACTTTCGAAAGCCGTGCCCATGGTTATGGGCAGATGGGAATTTGTTAATGTCCGGTTGTAGATAACTCGAACCTTAACTTAATTAAAATGAATCAACTGCGTGTGTTACCGTGATGGTCTCTTCTCGGCGGAGTCCGGGAAGTGAACACGGTGTTGGAGTAATGTTTGCCATAGGTTGTTCTATAGTTCTTCGTTCGTGCTTTGCCTTCTCTTCTCGCTCTCTTTTACGAACAGGTTAGCCACCATATATGCTAGTCGCTTGCTGCAGCTCCACATATTTCCTTGCCTTACCTATAAGCTTAAATAGTCTTGATCGCGAGGGTGCGAGATTGCTGAGTCCCCATGGCTCACAGATTACTTCCAAACCAGATGCAGGGCCCGATGACTCCATTCCAGATGATGCGTTTGAGCTCAAGTGGGAGTTCGACGAAGACTCACGCTGTTACTATGTGTCTTTCCCTGATGATCAGTAGTGGTGCCCAGTTGGGGCGATCGGGACCATGTCGCATGTTGGGGTTGATCTTTTATTTTGGTATCGTAGTCGGACCGTGAGTGTATTGGATGATGTAATGCTATTTGTGTACTTTGTGTGACGTGGCGAGTGTAAGCCAACTATGTACCTTTCCCCTTATTATCTATTTACATGGGTTGTTGTGAAGATTACCTTACTTGCGATATTGCTTTCAATGCGGTTATGCCTCTAAGTTGTGCTTCGACACGTAGGAGATATAGCCGCATCGAGGGCGTTACAATGAGTCTCTCAAAGCCACGCGAATTTCCATTGATGAGTGCAAAGAAAGAACCGCTAGGATGCGTGCTAAGAAAGATTCCTTTATAAGAGCGTGTTCTTCTAGTTTCCATGATAATAAAGATGAAGATCTAAAAGTTATTGATGTGTCCCCTATTAAATCTTTGTTTTGCAATATGAATCTTGATAATTATGTGACTGAATATGATCCACCTTTACCTAGAAGGCTTTCCAAAAATTCGGAGTTTTTAGATCTTGATGCTAAATTTGATAAAAGTGGGATTGAAGAGATCAAAACTCTAGATGTTAATGAACCTACTATTTTGGATTTCAAGGAATTTAATTATAATAGCTGCTCTTTGATAGATTTTATTTCCTTGTTACAATCCGTGCTAAATTCTCCTCATGCTTATAGCCAAAATAAAGCTTTTACCAAACATATCGTTGATGCTTTGATGCAATCTTATGAAGAAAAACTTGAGTTGGAAGTTTCTGTCCCTAGAAAACTTTATGATAAGTGGGAACCAACTATTAAAATCAAAATTAAAGATCATGATTGCTATGCTTTGTGTGATTTGGGTGCTAGTGTTTCCACGATTCCAAAGACTTTGTGTGCTTTGTTAGGTTTCCGTGATTTTGATGATTGCTCTCTAAACTTGCACCTTGTGGATTCCACTATTAAGAAACCTATGGGAAGAATTAATGATGTTCTTATTGTTGCAAATATGAATTATGTTCCCATAGATTTTATCGTTCTTGATATAGATTGCAATCCTTCATGTCCTATTATTCTTGGTAGACCTTTCCTTAGAACGATTGGTGCAATTATTGATATGAAGGAAGGAAATATTAGATTCCAATTTCCGTTAAGGAAAGGCATGGAACACTTTCCTAGAGATAAAATTAAATTACCTTATGAATCTATTATGAGAGCCACTTATGGATTGCCTACCAAAGATGGCAATACCTAGATCTATTCTTGCTTTTTATGCCTAGCTAGGGGCGTTAAACGATAGCGCTTGTTGGAAGGCAACCCAATTTTATTTTTATTCCTTGATTTTTGCTCCTGTTTAGTAGTAAATAATTTATCTAGCCTCTGTTTTTTTTGGTTTTTTTGTGTTTAATTAGTGTTTGTGCCAAGTAGAACCGTTGGGAAGACTTGGGGAAAGTCTTGTTAATCTTGCTGTAAAAAATAGAAACTTTAGCGCTCACGAGAACTGCTGCCATTTTTATTTGGAAATTGCTATTTAGTTAATTCTTTTTGAAGATGATTAATATATAAATTCCTCACGTCCAGCAATTTATTTTAGAATTTTGGGGGTTCCAGACCTTACGTTAGCTACAGATTACTACAGACTATTCTGTTTTTGACAGATTCTGTTTTTCGTGTGTTGTTTGCTTATTTTGATGAATCTATGGCTACTAAAATAGTTTATAAACCATAAAGTAGTTGGAATACAGTAGGTTTAACACCAATATAAATAAATAATGAGTTCATTACAGTACCTTGAAGTGGTCTTTAGTTTTCTTTCGTCTAACGGAGCTCACGAGATTTTCTACTTTAAGTTTTGTGTTGTGAAATTTTCATGTTTTGGGTAAAGATTTGATGGATTATGGAAAAAGGAGTGGCAAGAGCCTAATCTTGGGTATTCCCATGGAACCCCCAAGATAATCTAAGGACACCTAAAAGCTAAAGCTTGGGGATGCCCCGGATGGCATCGCCTCTTTCGTCTACTTCTATCGGTAAATTTACTTGGAGCTATATTTTTATTCACCACATGATATGTGTTTTGCTTGGAGCGTCTTGTATGATTTGAGTCTTTGCTTTTTAGTTTTCCACAATCATCTTTGCTGTACACATCTTTTGAGAGAAACACACATAATTCAGAAATTATTAGAATACTCTATGTGCTTCACTTATATCTTTTGAGTTATATAGTTTTGCTCTAGTGCTTCACTTATATATTTTAGAGCACGGTGGTGGATTTGTTTTGTAGAAACTTTTGATCTCTCATGCTTCACTTATATTATTTTGAGAGTCTTAAATAGCATGGTAAATTGCTTAAATAATCCTAATATTCTAGGTATACAAGATTAATAATAAAATTCTCTTATGAGTGTGTTGAATACTACGAGAAGTTTGATACTTGATAATTGTTTTGAGATATGGAGATGGTGATATTAGAGTCATGCTAGTTGAGTAGTTGTGAATTTGAGAAATACTTGTGTTAAAGTTTGTGATTCCCGTAGCGTGCACGTATAGTGAACCATTATGTGATGAAGTCAGAGCATGACTTATTTATTAATTGTCTTCCTTATGAGTGGCGGTCGGGGACGAGCGATGGTCTGTTCCTACCAATCTATCCCCCTAGGAGCATGCGCGTAATACTTTGCTTTGAAAACTTGTAGATTTTTGCAATAAGTATATGAGTTCTTTATGACTAATGTTGAGTCCATGGATCATACGCACTCTCACCCTTCCACCATTGCTAGCCTCTCTAATACCGCGCACCTTTCGCCGGTATCATACACCCACCATATACCTTCCTCAAAACAGCCACCATACCTACCTATCATGGCATTTTCATAGTCATTCCGAGATATATTGCCATGCAACTTTCCACCATTCCATTTACTATGACACGCTCCATCCTTGTCATATTGCTTTGCATGATCATGTAGTTGACATTGTATTTTTGGCAAAGCCACCGTTCATAATTCTTTCATACATGTCACTCATGAGTCATTGCATATCCCGGTACACCGTCGGAGGCATTCACATAGAGTCATATTTTGTTCTAAGTATCAAGTTGTAATTCTTGAGTTGTAAGAAAATAAAAGTGTGATGATCATCATTATTAGAGCATTGTCCCAGTGAGGAAAGGATGATGGAGACTATGATTTCCCCACAAGTCGGGATGAGACTCCGGACAAAAAAAAGAGGCCATAAAAAAGAGATGGCCCAAAAAAATGAGAGAAAAAGAGAGAAGGGATAATGCTACTATCCTTTTACCACACTTGTGCTTCAAAGTAGCACCATGATCTTCATAGTAGAGAGTCTCCTTTGTTATCACTTTCATATACTAGTGGGAATTTTTCATTACATAACTTGGCTTGTATATTCCAATGATGGGCTTCCTCAAAATGCCCTAGGTCTTCGTGAGCAAGCAAGTTGGATGCACACCCACTTAGTTTCTTTTTGAGCTTTCATATACTTATAGCTCTAGTGCATCCGTTGCATGGCAATACCTACTCACTCACATTGATATCTGTTGATGGGAATCTCCGTAGCCCGCTGAAACGCCTAGTTGATGTGAGACTATCTTCTCCCTTTTTGTCTTCTCCACAACCGCCATTTTATCCCACCTAAAGTGCTATGTCCATGGCTCACGCTCATGTATTGCGTGAAGATTGAAAAAGTTTTGAGAATGTCAAAAGTATGAAACAATTGCTTGGCTTGTCATCAGGGTTGTGCATGATTTAAATAATTTGTGTGGTGAAGATAGAGCATACCCAGACTATATGATTTTGTAGGGATAACTTTCTTTGGCCATGTTATTTTGAGAAGACATAATTGCTTAGTTAGTATGCTTGAAGTATTATTATTTTTATGTCAATATTAAACTTTTGTCTTGAATCTTTCGGATCTGAATATTCATACCACAATTAAGAAGAATTATATTGAAATTATGCCAAGTAGCATTCCACATCAAAAATTCTGTTTTTATCATTTACCTACTCGAGGACGAGCAGGAATTAAGCTTGGGGATGCTTGATACGTCTCCAATGTATCTATAATTTTTGATTGCTCCATGCTATATTATCTACTGTTTTGGACATTATTGGGCTTTATTATCCACTTTTATATTATTTTTGGGACTAACCTATTAACCGGAGGCCTAGCCCAGAATTGCTGTTTTTGCCTATTTTAGGGTTTCGAAGAAAAGGAATATCAGACAGAGTCCAAACGGAATGAAACCTTCGGGAATGTGATTTTTGGAACAAACAAGACCCAGGAGACTTGGACCCTACGTCAAGCAACCAACACGGAGGCCACGAGGTAGGGGGGTGCGCCTACCCACCAGGAGCGCCCTCCACCCTCATGGCCCCCCTGTTGCTCCACCGACATACTTCTTCCTCCTATATATACCTACGTACCCCCAAATGATCAGATACAGAGCCAAAACCCTAATTCCACCATCGTAACTTTCTGTACCCACGAGATCCCATCTTGGGGCCTGTTCCGGATCTCCGCCGGAGGGGGCATCGATCACGGAGGGCTTCTACATCAACACCACAGCCTCTCTGATGAAGTGTGAATACTTTACCTCAGATCTTCGGGTCCATAGTTATTAGCTAGATGGCTTCTTCTCTCTTTTTGGACCTCAATACAAAGTTCTCCCCCTCTCTTGTGGAGATCTATTTGATGTAATCTTCTTTTGCGGTGTGTTTGTTGAAACCGATGAATTGTGGGTTTATGATCAAGTTTATCTATGAACAATATTTGAATCTTCTCCGAATTCTTTTATGTATGATTGGTTATCTTTGCAAGTCTCTTCGAATTATCAGTTTGGTTTGGCCTACTAGATTGATCTTTCTTGCAATGGGAGAAGTGCTTAGCTTTGGGTTCATTCTTGCGGTGTCCTTTCCCAGTGACAGTAGGGGCAGCAAGGCACGTATTGTATTGTTGCCATCGAGGATAACAAGATGAGGTTTTCATCATATTGCATGAGTTTATCCCTCTACATCATGTCATCTTGCTTAAAGCGTTACTTTGTTCTCTTGAACTTAATACTCTAGATGCATGCTGGATAGTTGTCGATGTGTGGAGTAATAGTAGTAGATGCAGGCAGGAGTCGGTCTACTTGTCTTGGACGTGATGCCTATATACATGATCATACCTAGATATTCTCATAATTGTGCTCAATTCTGTCTATTGCTCAACAGTAATTTGTTCACCCACCGTAAAATACTTATGCTCTTGAGAGAAGCCACTAGTGAAACCTATGGCCCCCGGGTCTATCTTCATCATATTAAATCTTCCAATACTTAGTTATTTTCATTGCTTTTATTTTACTTTGCATCTTTATCATAAAAATACCAAAAATATTATCTTATCATATCTATCAGATCTCACTCTCGTAAGTGACCGTGTAGGGATTGACAACCCCTTATCGCGTTGGTTGCGAGGATTTATTTGTTTTGTGTAGGTGCGAGGGACTCGCGCGTAGCCTCCTACTGGATTGATACCTTGGTTCTCAAAAACTGAGGGAAATACTTACACTACTTTGCTGCACCACCCTTTCCTCTTCAAAGGAAAACCAACGCAAGTGCTCAAGAAGTAGCACGCCCCACCCCCTGGACGCGCCCTCCACCCTTGTGGCCGCCTCGCGGCTCCTCTGACTTGTACTCCAAGTCTCCTGGGTGTCTTCTGGTCCAAGAAAAATCATGGCGAAAGTTTTATTCTGTTTGGACTCCGTTTGGTATTCCTTTTCTGCGAAACTCTAAAACAAGGAAAAAACAGAAACTGGCACTGGGCTCTAGGTTAATAGGCTAGTCCCAAAAATCATATAAAATAGCATATTAATGCATATAAAACATCCAAAACAGATAATATAATAGCATGGAACAATAGAAAATTATAGATACGTTGGAGACGTATCATCGGTCTACTAATCTTGGACGTGATGCCTATATAATGATCATTGCATGGATATTGTCATGATTATTTGAAGTTCTATCAATTGCCCAATAGTAATTCGTTTACCCACCGTTTGCTATTTTTCTCGAGAGAAGCCACTAGTGAAACCTACGGCCCCCGGGTCTCTTCCTTAATATATTTGCCTTTGCGATATATTTTTATTTGCTTTTATTTTCAGATCTATTAAACCAAAAATACAAAAATAAATTTATTTAATTTATTTTATCCCAGATCTATGTATCCTATCTATCATGTTTTTATCAGGTTCGTTTGCCAATTTTTGGCGCCATTACCCGAAAGGGATTGACAACCCCTTTAACACGTCGGGTTGCAAGTATTTGTTATTTGTGTGCAGGTGTTGTTTATGTAGTGTTGTTTGGTTCTCGTACTAGTTCTATAACCTTGGTCTCATCACTGAGGGAAATACCTACCGTCGTTGTGCTGCATTATCCCTTCTTCTTTGGGGAAATACCAACGTAGTCTTGCAGACATCAAAATGAATTTATGGCGCCGTTGCCGGGGAAACATCATCAACATCTACCAGGTTCCTAATCACAAATCCCATCTCATCGCAATTTACATTATTTGCCATTTTCCTCTCATTTTCCTCTTCCCCACTTCACAAAAAATTGTCAATTTATTCGCCCTCTTTTTTTTGTCGTTTTCTTGCCGGATCTGTTTTTGTATGCGTTCTTGTTTGCGTAGTCATGATGCCTCAAAGAAAATATTATGATGTTCCTTACTCCAATATTTTGCTTAAAATTTAGAAAAGTACTAAGGAATATATGACTACACAATTTGAGCACAATAAATATTTTACCGAAGAACTTAAGGAACACTCTGTTGTGCTAGATGCTATCACGAAACAACTTGATGATATCGGTAGAGAAGTTTGTAATCTCCAATCTAAGTATGCTTTTGCTAAAAGTTTGCTAGGAAATATATCCGATGCACAAGCTACCCTAGTAAATCAAATGGCCGCTAAACCAATCTCGTTAGAAGATAAAAGTTATGAAGATCCTAAAATGATTGGTGTTTATTATATTGATTCCTTGTTTACTAAAATTAAGATTGATGATAAAGGGACTGGAGAAGAGTCAACTTTAGCTAGAAGGTGTCCCGATAATTTGGAGGGTGAAAATCTTGTTGAGAAAATTGATAAAAGTGGGTTTCAAGAGGTCAACACTTTAACTAGTGATGTGCCCACTCTTTTGGATTACAAAGACTTTAATTATGATAGTTGCTCTTTGATTGATTGTATTTCTTTGTTGCAATCCATGATGAATTCACCCCATTCTTATGAACAAAATAAAGCTTTTACTAAACATATTGTTGATGCTTTGATGAAATCTTTGGAAGAAAAGTTGGAATTAGAAGTTTCAATTCCTAGAAAATTACATGATGAGTGGGAACCTACTATCAAAGTCAAGATTAAAAATTATGAGTGTTTTTCTTTATGTGACTTGGGTGCCAGTGTTTCTACATTTCCGAAATCTTTATGTGATGGGCTTGGTCTTACCGATATTGAAGAGTGTTCTTTAAATTTGCACTTGGCGGATTCTACTATTAAAAAGCCTATGGAAGAATTAATGATGTTCTTATTCTTGCAAATAGGAATTATGTGCCCATAGATTTTATTGTTCTTGATATTGATTGCAATCCATCTTGTCCAATTATTCTTGGTAGACCATTTTTATGCACTATCAGTGTAGTGATTGATATGAAAGAAGGCAATATTAAGTTCCAATTTCCACTAAGGAAGGGTATGGAACACTTCCCTAGAACAAGAATTAGGCCACCATATGAATCAATCATGAGGGAATCTTATGGATCTAGAAACAAAGATGACAATACGTAGATCCTTGCTTTATGCCTAGCTAGGGGCATGAAATAATAGCGCTTGTTGGGAGGCAACCCAATGAATAAAGTTTATTTTTGCTTCATATTCTTGCATTTTAGCACAATTATGCTATTGTTATGATTGTGTTTTTGTGTTTTAGTTAGTGTTTGTGCCAGGTAAAGCCTTTAGGATCTTCTTGGGTGATAGTTGACTTGATCTTGCTGAAAACCAGAAACTTTCTTGCTCACGAAAATAATTTTCGTTTTTAACAGAAGCGTCATAAAATACCAATTCTTTTTGCAGAAGATTAATATACAAATTTCTCAGGCCGTCCTAAGTTTTCAGAATTTTTTGAGTTACAAAAGTATTCGAAATACCCAGATTGCTACACACGGTTCTGTTTTTGACAGGTTTTGTTTTCTTTGCGTTGTGTGCTTGTTTTGATGATTCTATGGTTATCTTTGAAGAGTTTTTGCCATGGAAAAGTTGAAATACAGTAGATATAATACAAGAACAAAATATGAATTGGTTTGCAACAGCACTTATAGTAGTGATTTGTTCTCTTATACTAACGGATCTCACGAAGTTTGTGTTGAGTTTTGTGTGATTGAAGTTTTCAAGTTTTGGGTTATCTTAAGACGGATGAAGGAATAAGGAGTAAGAAGAGCCTAAGCTTGGGGATGCCCATGTCATCCCAAGCTATTATCCAAAGAGAATCAAGCAACTAAGCTTGGGGATGCCCCGAGTGGCATCCCCTATTTCTTCTAACGACCATCGGTATTTTACTTGAAACTATATTTTTATTCGTCACATACTATGAGTTTTGCTTGGAGCGTCTTGTATGATATGAGTCTTTGCTTGTTTTGCTTTGTGTTTTAAGTCTTGAATCCTTGCTGGACACACCAATTTGAGAGAGCCAAAATTATGCCATGACTTGTTAGAATTGCTCTCTATGCTTCACTTAAATCTTTATGAGCTATGGAATTGCTCTAGTGCTTCACTTATATCTTTTTGAGCATGGTGTGCTTTAGTATTTTTTAAGAAATGCTCTCTTGCTTCACTTAGATTTATTTGAGAGTTAGTAATTTTTTTAAGAAATTCTCTGTTGCTTCACTTAAATTAATTTGAGATAAAGGAATATTCCGCTCATGATCTTCACATATATTTGTTTGAGCTTATAAAAAACAACATACGAAAATTAGTTACAAAGTGATAGATATCCAAGAAGGATATAATGAAAACTTTCATGAATATCATTGGACAAAGTAAACTTGATTCCTTGTAATAGTTTTGAGATATGATGATGTGATATGTGAGTCATGTTGATGAGTAATTATGCTTTAGTAAGAATATTGGTGTTAAGGTTTGTGATTACCTATGCAAGCACGAAAGTCAATAGTTATGCAATGAAATTACACTACTTTTGGTGCATTATTCGGTGTTAATTATGCTTAATCCTCGCTTATGAGATTATTCGTTTCTTAGTTGGTCGCTTCTCAATCTTTTGCTAGCCTTCATTTTGCACTAAGTACGATCACTACTTGTGCATCCAAGATCCTTTAAACCAGTTTTGCCACATGAGTCCACCATACCTACCTATATGCGGTATTCTTTTGCCGTTCTAAGCAAATTTGTATGTGTCATCTCTAATTTTCAAAATAAATTTATCTTTTGTGTGCTCGTACCGCTCACGAGGCAATAAGGGGTGGCCGATATTTTCCATGCTAGATGTTATTCTCATGATGAGTGTTAATTCACTTGTCATTGCACGAGAGTAAGGCAAAGGTATTAGTGATGCCCGGTCCCGAAATGAAGAATGAATTTACTTTATGTTGTCAAATAATAAATTCCTTGGAAAGTGTTGGTATGGAAGGCACCCGTGGATACGGCTAGCCATGGAAAGTGGAAGTATGGTGAAAAAAGGAATAAACTTTAATTTCTGTTTGGGAACCGCCTATGATATATCTAGCATGGAAGTGTGAGGAACTCTAAGTCATTTTCGTTGGTGGGAAAAGTATGCCTCTCAAAATGTTTTTATCTCTCAATTTTCGCTTTGAGCTCTCGCACCTCTACAAATCCCTACTTCCTTCCGTGAAGGGCCTTTCTTTTACTTTATGCAATTTTTATTTTTAATTTGAGTCTCCATCTTCTCTTATAAAACACCAACTAGGGGGCACTATGATCGTACTTGAGCATTGGGTGTACCTAATATGCGAGTGTGTTTCATGAATGGATCACTGATCGAGCATGATGGGCTAGGGATAACTTATTTTGGCATTGATATTTTGAAAGACATGGTTGCTTGTTGATATGCTTGAGTATTTAAATCTCATGTCAAAACTAGACTATTGCTTTGAATCATATAAAAATTCCAAATGTCCATGCTATAAAGAAAATGAGATAACATGTTAGGCATCATTCAACATAAAAAATTATGTTTTTATCATTTACCTACTGGAGGACGAGTAGGAATTAAGCTTGGGGATGTTGATACGTCTCCAACATATCTATAATTTTTGATTGTTCCATGCTGTTATCTTATCATTCTTGGATGTTTTATAATCATTGTATAGTCATTTTATCTCATTTTTTGGTACTAACCTATTGACATCGTGCCAGGTGCCAGTTACTATTTTTTTGCATGTTTTTTACATCGCAGGTAATCAATATCAAACGGAGTCCAAACGCAGCGAAACTTTTTGTGGATTTTTTTCGACCAAAAGACATCCAATGGGCCGGAGAAGCGCCTGGGGGTGCTCCGAGGGGAGTACAACCCACTAGGGCGCGCCTGGAGGCCCAGCGCGCCCTGGTGGGTGATACGTCCATTTTGCATAATGATTTTATATCGATATTTATTGCATTATGGACTGTTATTTCACTTTATGTTACAATACTTATGGCTATTCTCTCTTATTTTACAAGGTTTACATAAGGAGGGAGAATGCCGGCACCTGGAATTCTGGGCTGGAAAAGGAGCAAATATTAGAGACCTATTATACGCAACTCCAAAAGTCCTGAAACTCCACGGAACATCTTAAAATAAATAAAGAAAAATCCTCGCCAAAGATGAAGGCCATGGGGCCCACACCCTGCTCACGAGGGTGGGGGGCGCCCCCCCTAGGGCGCGCCGCCTACCTCGTGGGCCCCCTGGTGGCTCTCCGACGTCCATCTTCTCCTATATGAAGTCTTTCGATGAGAAAAAAAATAAGAAGGAACTTTTCGGGACGAGACTCCGCCGCCACGAGGCGGAACCTTGGCGGAACCAATCTAGAGCTCCGGCAGAGCTGTTCTGCCGGGGATACTTCCCTCCGGGAGGGGGAAATCATCACCATCGTCATCACCAATGCTCTTCTCATCGGGAGAGGGCAATCTCCATCAACATCTTCACCAGCACCATCTCATCTCCAAACCCTAGTTCATCTCTTGTATCCAATTCTTGTCTCAAAGTCCGGGATTGGTGCTAGTAGGTTGCTAGTAGTGTTGATTACTCCTTGTAGTTGATGCTAGTTGGTTTATTTGGTGGAAGATCATATGTTCAGATCCTATATGCATATTATTACCCCTCTGATTATGAACATTACTATGCTTTGTGAGTAATTACGTTTGTTCCTGAGGACAAGGGAGAAGTCTTGCTATTAGTAGTCATGTGAATTTGGTATTCGTTTGATATTTTGATAAGATGTATGTTGTCTAGCCTCTAGTGGTGTTATGTGAACATCGACTACATAACACTTCACCATTATTTGGGCCTAGAGGAAGGCATTGGGAAGTAATAAGTAGATGATGGGTTGCTAGAGTGACAGAAGCTTAAACCGTAGTTTATGTGTTGCTTCGTAAGGGACTGATTTGGATCCATATGTTTCATGCTATGGTTAGGTTTACCTTAATATGTTTGTTGTAGTTGCGGATGCTTGCAATAGAGGTTAATAATAAGTGGGATGCTTGTTCAAGTAAGAACAACACCCAAGCATCGGTCCACCCACATATCAAATTATCAAAGTATCGAACACGGATCATATGAACGTGATGAAAACTAGCTTGACGATATTCCCATGTGTCCTCGCGAGCGCTTTTCCTATTATAAGAGTTTGTTCCGGCTTGTCCTTTGCTACAAAAAGGATTGGGTCACCTTGCTGAACTTTTTTTACTTTTGTTACTTGTTGCTCGTTACAATTTATCTTGTCACAAAACTATCTGTTACCACTTATTTCAGTACTTGCAGAGAATACCTTGTTGAAAACCGCTTATCATTTCCTTCTGCTCCCCATTGGGTTCGACACTCTTACTTATCGAAGGACTACGATAGATCCCCTATACTTGTGGGTCATCAGTGGGTTGTGCCCACCCCGGGTGCCCCCGGACCGCCTCTTTACTCTATAAATACCCCAATATTCTAGAAACCCTAGGGGTGTCGACGAAAATAAATTCCAACTGCCGCAAGTTCCAGAACTACCAGATCCAATCTAGACATCATCTCGGAGGGGTTCATTGATAACCCACAAGTATAGGGGGTCGCAACAGTTTTCGAGGGTAGAGTATTCAACCCAAATTTATTGATTCGACAAAAGGGGAGCCAAAGAATATTCTTAAGTATTAGTAGCTAAGTTGTCAATTCAACCACACCTGAAAGACTTAATATCTACAACAAAGTATTTAGTAGCAAAGTAGTATGGATGTAACGACAATGGTGGCAAAAGTAACAGTAGCAGTTTTGTAGCAATCATAATACTGGCAACGGAAAAGTAACTAAACAAAGATCAATATATGAAAAGCTCGTAGGCAATGGATCCATGATGGATAATTATGTGGATGGTATTCATCATGCAACGGTTATAACATAGGGTGACACAGAGCTATCTCCAGTTCATCAATATAATGTAGGCATGTATTTTGAATATAGTCATACGTGCTTATGGAAAAGAACTTGCACGACATCTTTTGTCCTACCCTCCCGTGGCAGTGGGGTCCTATTGGAAACTAAGGGATATTAAGGACTTTTAATAGAGTACCGGACCAAAGCATTAGCACCTAGTGAATACATGAACTCGTCAAACTACGGTCGTCATCGAGAGTGGTCTCGACTATTGTCACTCCGGGGTTGCCGGATCATAACACGTAGTAGGTGATTATAAATTGCAATATCGGATCAAGAACACAAATATATTCATGAAAACATAATAGGTTCAGATCTGAAATCATGGCACTCGGACCCTAGTGACAAGCATTAGGCATAGCAAAGTCATAACAACATCAATCTTAGAACATAGTGGATACTAGGGATCAAACCCTAACAAAACTAACTCGATTACATGGTAAATCTTATCCAACCCATCATGGTCCAGCAAGCCTACGATGGAATTACTCATGAACGGCGGTGAGCATCATGAAATTGGTGATGGAGGATGGTTGATGATGATGATGGCGACGGATTCCCCTCTCCACAGCCCTGAACGGACTCCAGATCTGCCCTCCCGAGGAAGAACAGGGCTTGGTAGCGGTTCCGTATCGTAAAACGCGATGAATCCTTATCTCCAATTTTTTTCCCCTCGAAAGAGAATATATGGAGCTGGAGTTGAGGTCGGTGGAGGTTCAGGGGGCCCACAAGGTCGCAGGGCGCTCCCCCACCCTCGTGGCTAGGGTGTGGCCCCCCTGGTGCTGATTCTTTCGCCAATATTTTTATTAATTCCAAAACTTAGCTCCGTGAAGTTTCAGGTCATTCCGAGAACTTTTTATTCTCCACAAAAATAACACCATGGCAATTCTGCTGAAAACAGTGTCAGTCCGGGTTAGTTCCATTCAAATCATGCAAGTTAGAGTCCAAAACAAGGGCAAAAGAGTTTGGAAAAGTAGATATGACGGAGACGTATCAACTCCCCCAAGCTTAACCCATTGCTAGTCCTAAAGTAATTCAGTTGACAAACTAAAAGTGATAAAGAAAAACTTTTACAAACTCTATTTGATCTTGTTGTTGCAAATATGTAAAGCCAGCATTCAAGTTTTTCAGCAAAGATTATGAACTGACCATATTCACTATAACTCTTAGGTCTCACATTTACTCATACCGATGGCCTAATCAACTAGCGAGCAATAATAATAAATCTCGGATGACAACACTTTTTTCAAAACAATCATGATATAATATAATGAGATGGTATCTCGCTAGCCCTTTCTGAGACCGCAAAACACAAATGCAGAGCACCCCTGAAGATCAAGGACTGGCTAGATATTGTAATTCATGGTAAAAGAGATCCAGTCACAGTCAAAATCAATATAAAATAATAACAATGCATACAAGTGACATTGGTGCTCTCTAACTGGTGCTTTATATAAGAGGATGATGACTCAACAATAAAAGTAAATAGATAGGCCCTTCGCAGAGGGAAGCAG
Source organism: Triticum urartu (assembly GCF_003073215.2). Taxonomy (NCBI): domain Eukaryota; kingdom Viridiplantae; phylum Streptophyta; class Magnoliopsida; order Poales; family Poaceae; genus Triticum; species Triticum urartu. Next base: position 84,067,373 of record NC_053024.1, on the reverse strand, counting down.
GGATTTGCAGAGGTGCCAGAGCTCGAGTTTTGAAATAGAGATTGAATAATATTTTGAGCGGTATCCTTTCATTGTCAACATAACAACTAAGAGACCTCGGTATCTTCCGATGATGCATGAGTAGTTGTTTGTAGACCTTCGAGTCCGTAGTTAGTAGCTAGATGGCTTCCTCTCTCTCTTTTGATTCTCAATACAATGATCTCTTGGAGATCCATATGATGTAATTCTTTTGCGGTGTGTTTGTTGGGATCCGATGAACTTTCAGTTTATGATCAAATCTATCTCTTTTTATCCATGATAGTTATTTGAGTCTTCTTTGATCTCATATATGCATGATTTCTTATAGCCTCGCATTTCTTCTCCGATATTTGGCTTTTGTTCGGCCAACTTGATCTATTTATCTTGCAATGGGAAGAGGTGCTTTGTGATTGGTTCGATCTTACAGTGCTTGATCCTAGTGACAGAAGGGGAACCGACACATATGTGTCGTTACCATTAAGGATATCAAGACGGGGTCTATTTCTATATAAATAGATATTGTCTACATCATGTCATCATTCTTATTAGATTACTCTGTTTCTCCATGAACTTAATACACTAGATGCATGCTGGATAGCGGTCGATGTGTGGAGTAATAGTAGTAGATGCAGGCAGGAGTCGGTCTACTAATCTTGGACGTGATGCCTATATAATGATCATTGCTTGGATATCGTCATGATTATTTGAAGTTCTATAAATTTCCCAACAGTAATTCGTTTATCCATCGTTTGCTATTTTTCTGGAGAGAAGCCACTTGTGAAACCTACGACCCCCCGAGTATCTTCCTTAATATATTTGCCTTTGTGATATATTTTTATTTGCTTTTATTTTCAGATCTATTAAACCAAAAATATAAAATACCTTGCTGCAATTAATTTATCTGATATCTATTTATCGTATCTATCATATTTTTATCACGTGTGTTTGCCAAGTTTTGGCGCCATTACCCGAAAGGGATTGACAACCCTTTTAACACGTCGGGTTGCGAGTATTTGTTATTTGTTTGCAAGTGTTGTTTACGTATTGTTGCTTGGTTCTCCTACTGGTTCGATAACCTTGGTCTCATCATTGAGGGAAATACCTAACGTCGATGTGTTGCATCATCCCTTCCTCTTTGGGGAAATACCGGCGTAGTCTAGCAGACATCACACCTATCTCGCAAAGCGCACGGTATTGCTTGCCCCCCCTCATGTCGGCACGAAGGGAATCCTTAGGTATGAATGCAAGCCCCCCCCAACCGAGGTTCACCTAGCAAAGTGCAAAGTAGCTAGAAACCCCCCTCGTGTCGGCACGAAGGGAATCCTAAGCTATGAATGCATGCCCCCAACCGAGGTTCGCCTAGCAAAGTGCGAAGTAGGAGCCCCCCACACACACTTTCAGTCGGCAGGCCAGAGAGGCATCCCACCAAGATGGATCGTAAAAGGACCAAGAATAAATCCACCTTGGTCATACAACCTCTCTCTTGTTGTTGGTCAAAGTGATGGCCGTCCATGCGACCCCGGAGATGGGCTAGCTCACCAATAATCACGCAAGTAGCTAGTCCCCGAAGACAACCAATGCATGCATGTGGCCCAAACATATGTATGGAGAGGTGTGTTTTTGAATACACAATGGAACAAATTTGATGTGGCACTGTGATTTCAAACTAGAAATCCCTAGACTGAGTGAGGGTTAGGTTGACGATGCATATGTATGTTACACCACACTTCAAGCCGACGATGAGGATTCATGCATGCATGCGTGCATAGTATATGCGCTCAAACTTAATTAGGTCTGAATCTCACCATGACCTATGCTATGATAACAGGAACCAAAGGAAGAATCCGCCATGGTAACCAATCTTGTTGTCGGTCAAGGTGATCATGGATGTCCACGCAGGCCCTTGAATATATATGCTTGTCACCAATAACCATGCGAGGGAGTGTACCGTTCGAAGACAACCACTACATGCATATGTACGGAGGTGATGCATGCATGCATGTTTTAATACCATTTCACAACATTGATGTGATGCGTGCGTCGAAAATTGTATAGTCCCCACACAGAGCGAGATTGGTTCATGACGTGTCATTGTACTAGCCACTTCAACTCGATGGGAGGGATTAATGCGTACACATGCATGTGTGTGTGCTCAAACTGTATCATGTCATCCAAGAGCATGACCTATATATATATACCGTATTAGAAGCAAAAAATAATCCCCTCCTAAGTCAAATTAACCTCTCTCGTTGTCTACCAAAAAGTAGAGATGGACCAAGCGGGCCTGCAGATGGAAAGCATCGATATCGCTGATAACCACTTAACTGGGTGCAAGAGGACAACCACCATCACTTTGGATGTGGGCCAAACATATGTTGAATACCAAAAATGCACAACTTTGATGTGCCACATGCCTCTAAAACTGTAAAAATCCCACATAGAGCATGCAGCCAGCCACATGGCGCTCAACATATCCGTAAACGAACAACAGAGGTTGAGGACATCACTGGGGATGTAGCTCATATGGATGCTGCGTGGTTCGCGTTCAGACATGGTGGAGTTTGGAAGGTGGGGTTTTGGGGGGCTTGATTTATGAGGGAGAAGGCTTTCGGTGCTAGAACGGCTAGCGAGGGAATAGTAGTACTGGGGGAGGCGAGCGAGGCGAGGGTACGCGGGGGCATAGTGAGATGATGAAGAGTGACCTCAGGATCTCCGACAAGATGGAGATGGAGATGGAGTGGTGCTAGGGGAGAGGGAGACGAGGCGAGGCATGCTATACAACGGCGGTGACAGCGACTGCATAGTGCAAAAGGTGAGGCTGACTTTGGTAACCCGGACACGCCGTCTGGACTGGTGTCACCTCGGGCGCAGGGTCTTGTCACTTCACTATGAGGACCGGATGAATAATAATATTTTCACCATCAAGTGTACCACAGTTGTACTAGTACTACTAGTAGGAGTAGTAGGAACATGAGTAGTACTCCCGTGCTAGCATGCCTCTGGGTTCACTTCATCCTCCAGGATCATCGATATTGCGAGCAGAACCAAATTCTCGTGCATGCGGAAGCGTGAAGAAGGACTTTTATTTTTTGAGGATAACCTCATATTCCTTAACTAGAGAATGTTGTGTCTCCCACGCATGCGCCAATATCCATCCGAACCAGCTACGACACATTTTTTATCCGTTTGCATAGGTCCCACCTGTCAGGAGGGGTGTAGAAATAAGAAGGAATCATAAAATGTCTCACCACGATGATTCGAAAGAGTGACCTCAACTAGCCAGTGGCACCGAAAGGATGGGCATGTACAGGGACAGGCTCCACTCCTCAGTCTACCCGCGCAACCTTTTCGTTTAGTCTACCTAGCCGTCTAATCAACTGCCTGTAGGCCACTTCTCCCATTTACTTCTCCATCGGGTGCCAATTTTCCTCGGCTTCTTCACTACTCCTTGATCTTCATTTGCATCCAAACACACTGCATTCACATTGTTTTAACCTCTTCACATCCTCCTGGAGTAATTCTGAAGCCCCTATAAATAATCATCTTCTTCAGTTAGACTAGCCATCTAATCCTAATTCTCCAAACCATAGCCCTTCGGTCCAGCGGTTCCAAATGGCGAAAGAGATCTAGATGCAGGTTTTTAGCGCCCAACATGTCCTCGTCGAAGGCTCATTGAGCATAGTTGCCACAGTCAACAACCACCCAAGGGTTGTTCGGAAGTGGATCAACAATGTATCCAACTCCCTCCAAAAGGTGGAGATGAATGTCATCGGTCTTGACGCAGAGTACACAGAGCATGCCACTTGGAAGATCCAACGCGCCGCCGTCCTTCCGCTGTGCCTCGAAGATGATGTTTTTGTGTACCACATCATACATGCGCCCTCCGTACCAGGTGAGCTTCACGATTTCTTGTCTCAGGAGGACATATACTTCTATGGGGCAACCATCGCAGGGAACAAATAGAAGTTGGAGCCGTACAACCTTGATTTGAAAAGCATCCTGACCTACAAACCAAAATAAAAATTCATGTAGAAGATTGTGATAAACTGACACCATCCCTATTCGACGTAGCAAATGTTGGGGAACGTTGCAGAAAACAAAAATTTTCCTACGGTTTCACCAAGATCCATCTATGAGTTCATCTAGCAACGAGTGATCGGATGCATCTACATACCTTTGTAGACCGCGAGCGGAAGCGTTCAAAGAACGGGGATGAGGTAGTCGAACACGATGTGATCCAAATCACCGGAGATCCTAGCACCGAACGGATGGCACCTCCGCGTTCAACACACGTACGGTCATCGTAACGTCTCCTTCTTCTTGATCCAGCAAGAGGGAAGGAGAAGTTGAGGAAGATGGCTCCAGCAGCAGCACGACGGCGTGGTGGTGATGGAGCTGCAGTACTCCGTCAGGGCTTCGCCAAGCGCTATGGAGGAGGAGGAGGTGTTGGAGAGGGAGAAGGAGGCAACCAAAGGCGTGGATGAAAAGCCCTCCTTCCCCCACTATATATAGGAGGGCCAAGGGGGGGCGCCGGCCCTAGGAGATCCAATCTCCTAGGGGGGCGGCGGCCAAGGGAGGTTTCCCTCCCCCCAAGGCACCCAGGAGGTGCCTTCCACTAGTGGGACTCTTCCCTTTTGTGAACCCTAGGCGCATGGGCCTCTTGGGGCTGGTGCCCTTGGCCCATGTAGGCCAAGGCGCACCCCCTACAGCCCATGTGGCCCCCCGGGACAGGTGGCCCCACCCGGTGGACCCCCGGGACCCTTCCGGTGGTCCCGGTACAATACCGATAACCCCGAAACTTGTCCCGATGGCCGAAATAGCACTTCCTATATATAATTCTTTACCTCCGGACCATTCCGGAACTCCTCGTGACGTCCGGGATCTCATCCGGGACTCCGAACAACATTCGGGTTACTGCATATACATATGCCTACAACCCTAGCGTCACCGAACCTTAAGTGTGTAGACCCTACGGGTTCGGGAGACATGTAGACATGACCGAGACGACTCTCCGGTCAAAACCAACAGCGGGATCTGGATACCCATGTTGGCTCCCACATACTCCACGATGATCTCATCGGATGAACCACGATGTCGAGGATTCAAGCAACCCTGTATGCAATTCCCTTTGTCAATCGGTATGTTACTTGCCCGAGATTCGATCGTCGGTATCCCAATACCTCGTTCAATCTCGTTACCGGAAAGTCACTTTACTCGTACCGTAATGCATGATCCCGTGACCAGACACTTGGTCACTCTGAGCTCATTATGATGATGCATTACCGAGTGGGCCCAGTGATACCTCTCCGTCATACGGAGTGACAAATCCCAGTCTTGATCCGTGTCAACCCAACAGACACTTTCGGAGATACCCGTAGTCTACCTTTATAGTCACCCAGTTACGTTGTGACGTTTGGTATACCCAAAGCACTCCTATGGTATCCGGGAGTTACACGATCTCATGGTCTAAGGAAAAGATACTTTGACATTGGAAAACTCTAGCAAACGAACTATACGATCTTATGCTATGTTTAGGATTGGGTCTTGTCCATTACATCATTCTCCTAATGATGTGATCTCGTTATCAATGACATCCAATGTCCATAGTCAGGAAACCATGACCATCTGTTGATCAACGAGCTAGTCAACTAGAGGCTTACTAGGGACATGTTGGTGTCTATTATTCACACATGTATTACGATTTCCGGATAACACAATTATAGCATGAATAAAGACAATTATCATGAACAAGGAAATATAATAATAATGCTTTTATTATTGCCTCTAGGGCATATTTCGAACAGTCTCCCACTTGCACTAGAGTCAATAATCTAGTTACATTGTGATGAATCGAACACCCATGGAATTCTGGTGTTGATCATGTTTTGCTCTAGGGAGAGGTTTAGTCAACGGATCTGCTACATTCAGGTCTGTGTGAACTTTACAAATATCTATGTATCCATCTTGAACATTTTCACGAATGGAGTTGAAGCGACGCTTGATGTGCCTTGTCTTCTTGTGAAACCTGGGCTCCTTGGCAAGAGCAATAGCTCCAGTGTTGTCACAGAAGAGCTTGATCGGCCCCGACGCATTGGGTATGACTCCTAGGTCGGTGATGAACTCCTTCACCCTTATTGCTTCATGTGCTGCCTCCGAGGCTGCCATGTACTCCGCTTCACATGTATATCCCGCCACGACGCTCTTCTTGCAACTGCACCAGCTTACTGCCCCACCATTCAAAATATACACGTATCCGGTCTGTGACTTAGAGTCATCCAGATCTGTGTCGAAGCTAGCGTCGACGTAACCCTTTACGACGAGCTCTTCGTCACCTCCATAAATGAGAAACATTTCCTTAGTCCTTTTCAGGTACTTTAGGATATTCTTGACCGCTGTCCAGTGTTCCTTGCCGGGATTACTTTGGTACCTTCCTACCAAACTTACGGCAAGGCTTACATCAGGTCTGGCACACAGCATGGCATACATAATAGAACCTATGGCTGAGGCATAGGGGATGACACTCATCTCTTCTATATCTTCTGCCGTGGTCGGACATTGAGCTGAGCTCAATTTCACACCTTGCAACACAGGCAAGAACCCCTTCTTAGACTGATCCATATTGAACTTCTTCAATATCTTATCAAGGTATGTGCTTTGCGAAAGACCTATGAGGTGTCTTGATCTATCTCTATAGATCTTGATGCCTAATATATAAGCAGCTTCTCCAAGGTCCTTCATTGAAAAACTCTTATTCAAGTAGGCCTTTATGTTGTCCAAGAGTTCTATATCATTTCCCATCAAAAGTATGTCATCTACATATAATATGAGAAATGCTACAGAGCTCCCACTCACTTTCTTGTAAACGCAGGCTTCTCCATAAGTCTGCGTAAACCCAAACGCTTTGATCATCTCATCAAAGCGAATGTTCCAACTCCGAGATGCTTGCACCAGCCCATAAATCGAGCGTTGGAGCTTGCACACCTTGTTAGCATTCTTAGGATCGACAAAACCTTCCGGCTGCATCATATACAATTCTTCCTTAAGGAAACCATTAAGGAATGCCGTTTTAACGTCCATTTGCCATATTTCATAATCATAGAATGTGGCAATCGCTAACATGATTCGGACGGACTTCAGCTTCGCTACCGGTGAGAAAGTCTCATCGTAGTCAACCCCTTGAACTTGTCGATAACCCTTAGCGACAAGCCGAGCTTTATAGATGGTCACATTACCATCCGCGTCTGTCTTCTTCTTAAAGATCCATTTATTTTCTATGGCTCGCCGTTCAACGGGCAAGTCAGTCAAAGTCCATACTTTGTTTTCATACATGGATCCTATCTCGGATTTCATGGCTTCTAGCCATTTGTCGGAATCCGGGCCCGCCATCGCTTCTTCATAGTTCGAAGGTTCTCCGTTGTCTAACAACATGATTTCCAAGACAGGGTTGCCGTACCACTCTGGTGCGGAACGTGTCCTTGTGGACCTTCGAATTTCAGTAGGAGCTTGATCAGAAGTATCTTGATCATCATCAATAACTTCCTCTCTAGTTGGTGCAGGCACCTCAGGAACATTTTCTTGAGTTGTGCCATTTTCCGGTTCAAGAGGTAACACTTCATCAAGTTCTACTTTCCTCCCACTTACTTCTTTCGAGAGAAACTCTTTCTCTAGAAAGAATCCATTCTTGGCAACAAAGATCTTGCCTTTGAATCTGAGGTAGAAGGTATACCCAACAGTTTCTTTAGGGTATCCTATGAAGACGCATTTTCCGACTTGGGTTCGAGCTTTTCAGGTTGAAGTTTCTTGACATAAGCATCACATCCCCAAACTTTCAGAAACGACAGCTTAGGTTTCTTCCCAAACCATAATTCAAACGGTGTCGTCTCAACGGATTTCGACGGAGCCCTATTTAAAGTGAATGCGGCAGTCTCTAAAGCATAGCCCCAAAAAGATAGCGGTAAATCGGTAAGAGACATCATAGATCGTACCATATCTAATAGAGTGCGATTACGACGTTCGGACACACCATTACGCTGAGGTGTTCCAGGCGGCGTGAGTTGTGAAACTATTCCACATTTTCTTAAGTGTGTGCCAAACTCGTGACTCAAGTATTCTCCTCCACGATCTGATCGTAGAAACTTGATTTTCCTGTCACGTTGATTCTCAACCTCACTCTGAAATTCCTTGAACTTTTCAAAGGTTTCAGACTTGTGTTTCATTAAGTAGATATACCCATATCTACTCAAATCATCAGTGAGGGTGAGAACATAACGATAGCCACCGCGAGCCTCAACACTCATTGGACCGCACACATCAGTATGTATGATTTCCAATAAGTTGGTTGCTCGCTCCATTGTTCCTGAGAACGGAGTCTTGGTCATTTTACCCATGAGGCATGGTTCGCACGTGTCAAATGATTCATAATCAAGAGACTCTAAAAGTCCATCTGCATGGAGCTTCTTCATGCGTTTGACACCTATGTGACCAAGGCGGCAGTGCCACAAGTATGTGGGACTATCATTATCAACCTTACATCTTTTGGTACTCACACTATGAATATGTGTAGCATTACGCTCGAGATTCATTAAGAATAAACCATTCACCATAGGAGCATGACCATAAAACATATCTCTCATATAAATAGAACAACCATTATTCTCGGATTTAAATGAGTAGCCATCTCGAATTAAACGAGATCCCGATACAATGTTCATGCTCAAAGCTGGCACTAAATAACAATTATTAAGGTTTAAAACTAATCCCGAAGGTAAATGTAGAGGTAGTGTGCCGACGGCGATCACATTGACCTTGGAACCATTTCCGACGCGCATCGTCACCTTGTCCTTTGCCAGTCTCCGCTTATTCCGCAGCCCCTGCTTTGAGTTACAAATGTGAGCAACTGCACCGGTATCAAATACCCAGGAGCTACTACGGGTACTAGTAAGGTACACATCAATTACATGTATATCATATATACCTTTTGTTTTGCCGGCCTTCTTCTCCGCTAAGTATTTGGGGCAGTTCCGCTTCCAGTGACCACTTCCCTTGCAATAAAAGCACTCAGTCTCGGGCTTGGGTCCATTCTTTGGCTTCTTCCCGGCAGCTTGCTTGCCGGGCGCGGCAACTCCCTTTCCGTCCTTCTTGAATTTCTTTTTACCTTTGCCCTTCTTGAACTTAGTGGTTTTATTGACCATCAACACTTGATGTTCCTTCTTGACTTCTACCTCTGCTGATTTCAGCATAGCAAATACTTCAGGAATGGTCTTTTCCATCCCCTGCATATTCAAGTTCATCACAAAGCTCTTGTAGCTCGGTGGAAGCGACTGAAGGATTCTGTCAATGACCGCATCATCCGGGAGATTAACTCCCAGCTGAGTCAAGCGGTTATGTAACCCAGACATAGTGAGTATGTGCTCACTGACAGAACTATTTTCCTCCATCTTACAGCTGAAGAATTTGTCGGAGACTTCATATCTCTCGACCCGGGCATGAGCTTGGAAAACCATTTTCAGCTCTTCGAACATCTCATATGCTCCATGTCTCTCAAAACGCTTTTGGAGCCCCGGCTCTAGGCTGTAAAGCATGCCGCACTGAACGAGGGAGTAGTCATCGGTACGTGCCTGCCAAGCGTTCATAACATCTTGTTCTGCAGGGAGAACAGGTGCGTCACCCAGCGGCGCTTGTAGGACATAATCTTTCTTGGCAGCTATGAGGATGATCCTCAGGTTCCGGACCCAGTCCGTATAGTTGCTGCCATCGTCTTTCAGCTTGGTTTTCTCTAGGAACGCGTTGAAGTTGAGGACTACGTTGGCCATTTGATCTACAAGACATATTGTAAAGATTTTAGACTAAGTTCATGATAATTAAGTTCATCTAATCAAATTATTCAATGAACTCCCACTTAGATAGACATCCCTCTTCTAGTCATCTAAGTATAACATGATCCGAGTCAACTAGGCCGTGTCCGATCATCACGTGAGACGGACTAGTCAACGTCGGTGAACATCTTCATGTTGATCGTATCTTCTATACGACTCATGCTCGACCTTTCGGTCTTCTGTGTTCCGAGGCCATGTCTATACACATGCTAGGCTCGTCAAGTCAACCTAAGTGTTTGCATGTGTAAATCTGTCTTACACCCGTTGTATGTGAACGTTTGAATCAAACACCCGATCATCACGTGGTGCATTGAAACAACGAACTGTCGCAACGGTGCACAGTTAGGGGGAACACTTTCTTGAAATTATTATGAGGGATCATCTTATTTACTACCATCGTTCTAAGTAAACAAGATGCAAAACATGATAAACATCAAATGCAATCAAATTATAATAGTGACAAGATATGGCCAATATCACATAGCTCCTTTGATCTCCATCTTGTGGCTCCATGATCATCTTGTCACCGGCTTGACACCATGATCTCCATCATCATGATCCCCATCATCGTGTCTCCATGAAGTTGCTCGCCAACTATTACTTCTACTACTATGGCTAACGCGTTTAGCAATAAAGTAAAGTAATTTACATGGCGTTTCTCAATGACACGCAGGTCATACAAAAAATAAAGACAACTCCAATGGCTCCTGCCGGTTGTCATACTCATCGACATGCAAGTCGTGATTCCTATTACAATAGCATGAACATCTCATACATCACATATAGATCATTCATCATTCATCACAACTTTGGCCATATCATATCACAAAGTACTTGCTGCAAAAACAAGTCAGACGTCCTCTAATTGTTGTTGCAAGTTTTACGTGGCTGAAGTAGGGTTCTAGCAAGAACGTTTTCTTACCTACGTGAAAGCCACAACGTGATTTGTCAACTTCTATTTACCCTTCATAAGGACCCTTTTCATCGAATCCGCTTCAACTAAAGTAGGAGAGACAGACACCCGCCAGCCACCTTATGCAACTTGTGCATGTTAGTCGGTGGAACCGGTCTCACGTAAGCGTACGTGTAAGGTTGGTCCGGGCCGCTTCATCCCACAATACCGTTGAAGCAAGATAAGACTAGTAGCGGCAAGAAAGTTGACAACATCTACGCCCACAACAAATTGTGTTCTACTCGCGCAAGAAGAACTACGCATAGACCTAGCTCATGATGCCGCTGTTGGGGAACGTTGCAGAAAACAAAAATTTTCCTACGGTTTCACCAAGATCCACCTATGAGTTCATCTAGCAACGAGTGATCGGATGCATCTGCATACCTTTGTAGATCGCGAGCGGAAGCGTTCAAAGAACGGGGATGAGGTAGTCGAACACGACGTGATCCAAATCACCGGAGATCCTAGCACCGAACGGACGGCACCTCCGCGTTCAACACACGTACGGTCAGCGTAACGTCTCCTTCTTCTTGATCCAGCAAGAGGGAAGGAGAAGTTGAGGAAGATGGCTCCAGCAGCAGCACGACGGCGTGGTGGTGATGGAGCTGCAGTACTCCGTCAGGGCTTCGCCAAGCGCTATGGAGGAGGAGGAGGTGTTGGAGAGGGAGAAGGAGGCAACCAAAGGCGTGGATGAAAAGCCCTCCTTCCCCCACTATATATAGGAGGGCCAAGGGGGGGGGGGGCGCCGGCCCTAGGAGATCCAATCTCCTAGGGGGGCAGCGGCCAAGGGAGGTTTCCCTCCCCCCCAAGGCACCTAGGAGGTGCCTTCCACTAGTGGGACTCTTCCCTTTTGTGAACCCTAGGCGCATGGGCCTCTTGGGGCTGGTGCCCTTGGCCCATGTAGGCCAAGGCGCACCCCCTACAGCCCATGTGGCCCCCCGGGACAGGTGGCCCCACCCGGTGGACCCCCGGGACCCTTCCGGTGGTCCCGGTACAATACCGATAACCCCGAAACTTGTCCCGATGGCCGAAATAACACTTCCTATATATAATTCTTTACCTCCGGACCATTCCGGAACTCCTCGTGACGTCCGGGATCTCATCTGGGACTCCGAACAACATTCGGGTTACTGCATATACATATGCCTACAACCCTAGCGTCACCGAACCTTAAGTGTGTAGACCCTACGGGTTCGGGAGACATGTAGACATGACCGAGACGACTCTCCGGTCAATAACCAACAGCAAGATCTGGATACCCATGTTGGCTCCCACATACTCCATGATGATCTCATCGGATGAACCACGATGTCGAGGATTCAAGCAACCCCGTATGCAATTCCCTTTGTCAATCGGTATGTTACTTGCCCAAGATTCGATCGTCGGTATCCCAATACCTCGTTCAATCTCGTTACCGGCAAGTCACTTTACTCGTACCGTAATGCATGATCCCGTGACCAGACACTTGGTCACTCTGAGCTCATTATGATGATGCATTACCGAGTGGGCCCAATGATACCTCTCCGTCATACGGAGTGACAAATCCCAGTCTTGATCCGTGTCAACCCAACAGACACTTTCGGAGATACCCGTAGTCTACCTTTATAGTCACCCAGTTACGTTGTGACATTTGGTATACCCAAAGCACTCCTACGGTATCCGGGAGTTACACGATCTCATGGTCTAAGGAAAAGATACTTTGACATTGGAAAACTCTAGCAAACAACTATACGATCTTATGCTATGTTTAGGATTGGGTCTTGTCCATCACATCATTCTCCTAATGATGTGATCTCGTTATCAATGACGTCCAATGTCCATAGTTAGGAAACCATGACCATCTGTTGATCAACGAGCTAGTCAACTAGAGGCTTACTAGGGACATGTTGGTGTCTATTATTCACACATGTATTACGATTTCCGGATAACACAATTATAGCATGAATAAAGACAATTATCATGAACAAGGAAATATAATAATAATGCTTTTATTATTGCCTCTAGGGCATATTTCCAACAGCAAATTTTGTGCTCGGAACAAATCCTTAGAAGGGTGACGAGACGCTGGCATTAAGGTCGTCTAGATGGGAGAATTATCCCTTGACGTACGAGCGGATAAAATATTCTACCCTCGATGCCCGTGTGAGTTTTGAGATAGCTGCAAGGTCCAGAGAGCTTGTTGCGAAGCCGTATCCAACAGAAAATGAGAACAAGAAGAAGAAGAAGAAGAAGAAGAAGAAGATGCTGCACCAGCAGCAGGGCATTATGGATGGATGAAATATTTCCTCTCTTGTAAAAAAAATATTCCCTCTCTATGTATATTGATATAGATGGACTATTTCGATGGTGTGCATGTCTTTGGAACAAATAGTAGCGTGGGTCCGCTTGACTATAAGGAACTATTTATCCGCCTAGCTTTCTCTACTACTCCTTCTAGTGATCGGTATGTAATGCATGTGTCTGTAGACATGACAGCTTGATCATGGAAGTTCAACTACGGCGACCATCACGTTTCATCCACTGCCACTCGCGATTCCCACGACGTCGCTCCAACCTATGGCACCACGTACCCCGACGAGCGCCTCACCCCTCTCGGCCACACCGCCCCTCTGCCTTTGTGTGCATGACATGTGGCCCAACTAAAATGCGGCGAGCATCAAGTTTCTACCACAGCCACACGCGATTCCCACGATGCCGCTCGAACCCATGACACCACACGTCCCCCAACCTGCGGCTCACCCCTCTCTGTCCCACTTCCCCTCTGCCTTCGGGAGCATTACATGTGGACCAGCCACCTATCGGGTCCACATGTTATTGACTCAAAGGCAGGTGTCGTTAGGCGCTGAAGCTCAGACCCGAGGGCCCCGGGAGGTAAATGTAACTCCTGCGCCAGGCCTTGTGGTGCTAGTGCTACACAAACTCGTGGCAAACTCGAGATTTGTTTCTTTACTATACATGCACACAACGATTTAATGGACATTGTAATCTCAACATGTGATGGGAGCTCTAAATTTGAATTTGAAACTTATAAAACGAAAAAAATTTAGAACAAATAAACTGAGAGAGAGGGAGTATACCGTTGGATGTGTCCCATACGAAACAAGTCCCCTGGTTTGTCACCGCGAAGATGCGGTTAGAAAGGAGCACAGCGTCTTCGTACTCGTACGACAACAAATTGGCCGCAGACATCATCGTCCACCTTTGACCGGCATGTGCAAGGTTTGTGCTATCTTCTTCAATCTCACCGTGGTTCCATCATACCAATTCAGGCGGTGGCCCGTTGCATGGCTGACCCCAATGTTGGACAAAGGTTCTACGGGAACGGTGTCACCATTGTAAATGTTGTGCAAATTGATGTTGGTACCCTCCCATACATATGCAAGCCAATCTCCACTCGCACAGAGCCTAACCTGTGAAACAGTGGGCAGGGGGAGAATTAGGAAATGGACATGGAAGTAGTCTTTAGAATGCATTTACTACATGATCAAACTCATCTTACCTGCTCATCGGACAAAATCCGAGTGCCCCTCAACGTCGGCATCTCAAGGGGCATCAACTTGCAACTATGGCCACGCCGCGCTGGAGAGACCCCCAAGGAAACATCCTCGTGCGTTGCACAGAACATCAAGATGCATTTGTATGAGTAGTTTATCTTGTGAGAGAAAAGGATGAAAGAGGGAAGGCCTTATTTGCAAATGTGGAGAGGGGTGTCGGTTTATTTTTGCAAAATTGCCACAGTTTTCTTCCTATCCATCAGACATAAATCAGACGGCCTATAAAAAGCAGAGTTGGTGATGATGGTGTGCCTGCCATCCTGTAATATGGGCTGTCCGACCTATATCTAACGGATAGGAAGGAAACTATGACAATTTACCCGCACACCTCTCCACATTTGTAGATAAGGCCTTCCTTCGTTCATCCTTTTCTCCCACAAGATCTTGATGTTCCGTGCAATGCATGGACATATTGCTAGTATAAGAGGGGTGTGGCTATTTTTTGGCAAAATTGCCATAGTTTCCTTCCTATCCGTCAGATATAAATCGGACGGCCTATACTGCAGGATGGCAGGCACACCATCATCAACAAATCTATTTTTTATAAGAGTAGAGTAGAGATAGAGATAGAGACTACTACTACCAATGTGTTGGCCCGTGTGTTGCAATGAATCCAAAGTAGTAGAATAATACTTGTTCACGGGCTTGAAATATAAACACTCTAGTTTTGATATACATATATCATTAAAAGTAAATCATGCTTCACTCAAAATATATTCCTCGGGCTATTTTGATGGTTTGAAGATAACATGTTCTAAAAAATTTGGAGCTGTTTTTTAACATTTTTTAGCGTGGCACGACATCCGGTGCACCTAATCGTCTGAAAAGAAAATTGGGTTTGGGTCGGTGGCACACCCTACGGCAAGATGCCCGTGTGGCCTTCTTCTATAACTAGCAAGATGCTCGTGCATTGCTGGGAACATCAAGATGCATTTTTTTTTACAAAAAACCTATTGTGATTGACCCTTGCAGGAGTAATCTCATGTGTAAAAACTAATGATATCTCGAGAATTTTATCGGAAAAATGGTATCTTTGGGACAAGTTTTCTCTACTCTGCTCCTTGTAGTGAGCGGCATGCAATGCATGTGTTAGCAGACATGACATCTTGTCCATGGAAGTTGAACCACGACGACCATCACGTTTCTTGTTTTTACCACTGCCACACCAATACACGATTCCCACGACGCTCCTCCAACTGACGGCACGACGTCTCCCGACGTGCGCCTCATCTCTCTCGGCCCCACCGCTCCTCTGCCTTTGTGTGCATGACATGCGGGCCAGCTGAACTGCGGTGACCATCAACTTTCTACCACAGCCACACCCGATTGGACATGGTTTGCCTGCTCCGATCCATACTCCTGCACCATCGAATTTTCATCCAGCGTTTGTAACACATTTCGTCCCGGGCATCAATCCTCAATTAGAGTACTTCTGTACTGCAGGTAGTACCCGCCGGTGTGGCAATCTACGCCTCGTAACACCTCGATACCCAACTGTAGCACCCTCGCCACGACCACACCACCACTGGCTGGTTCATCTCAAACAAGTGAGTAGCGAACCATGCCACCACCATGTGAATGACATGTGGGCCAGCCACATTTAAGGTCCACATGTCATTGACTCATAGGCCGGTGCACTAAGCCATTGAAGCTCGGTCCCGTGATCCCCGAGAGGGAAATGGTAACTCCTGCAGCAGGCCTTGTGGTGCTCCCGTAGTACGAGCTCGTGCCAAACCCGAATGAGATTTGGTGACCAACTAGTAAGCTACACGTGCATTGCACGCATGAGATTTGGTAACCAATATCTACTCTCTATATCTATATCTATATCTATATCTATACTCTTATAAAAAATAGAGTTGGTGATGATGGTGTGTCTGCCATCCTGCAATATATGCCGTTCGATTTATATCTGACGGATAGGAAGGAAACTATGGCAATTTTGCAAAAAGATGCCCACACCCTCTCCACATTTGCAAATAAGGCCTTCTCGTGTTCATCCTTTTCTCCCACAACATAAACTACTCATACAAATGCATCTTGATTTTCCGTGCAACGCATGGGCATCTTGCTAGTTATGAATAAATAACACTCTATCAACGAGCCCCGTCAGACACCAAATTTCTTGGCTTCCGTGCTACAGCTAGATCTTCCCCTCATTTCTGTTTTCCAACCCAATGACGAGCGGGGTGCGGTTTGCCAATGGTCGGTTTGCTCAACGGCGGTCCCACATGAAAGTGAAAATGCTAAGCAACACACCTTCCCTAGCTATCTGGCGTGCCGGATGGGCCGTTGAGTACTCCTGATTCCCGGGCGTGTGGGGGTGCGACGCGAATGCGGTAGGCCATTTCCTTTTACTGGCAACGTGCCTATGCGTTGTGACGGATTCAAAGTAGTAGAATAGTAGTACTTGTTCACAAACTTGAAAGAAATCACTCTTGTTTTGATATACTCCCAATATATTACTTTTCACTCAAAATATATTTCTCGGGCTGTTTTGATGAGGTGAGGGAGGGATGTGGTTGCTTTCAAGATAATAAGGGGTTTTCTGCAAATTGGACTAGAGAAGTGGGCTATTGTTGCAAAAATGCCAAAACTTACCTCACAGCCATTAGATGCAGATCTAATGGTCAGAAACGACGGATGGCAGACAGACCACCATCACCAACTGAGTCTTTTTATAGGAGTAGGAGTAGAGAAAAATGTATAAATTGTAACCTTTGGTTCTGCTCCTTGGCACGATCGATAGATAGAAATAACGATTGGAAACGCTAGGGCGGGGCTATTTCCGCTAGATAAGTAGGGTACGTAGTAGCTAGGTTGGCGCATCGTCGGTTCGGTCACATGCAGTCCGACATGTTCTAGCGTTTCTAGCAAGATGCCCGTGCGTTGCACGAAGTTGATGGAAAAGTTAAGCACAACTTATAAATTGACAGATGGAGTACTAGTTACAGTGATGCATACAATTAAGCAAAGGGATCGCACATGTCGGTATTGACTAGAACGAGAATGCAATAGCACAATAAGAATTAAGGCCACGATGATGTGATCGCAGTGGTGGTTACATGAGGCAAGAAGAAAGATGCGTCCATCAACGTACGACCTCCTCCTCCTCAACTTAGTGCGTCGTGCCACCGACCGGTGGCTAAGAAGTAGCGGCTTTTGTGGCGTGGTCAAGGTGCTTCTCAGCAAACGCATCCAAGGCTTCCAGCCGGTTGAGGAAGGCCAACGTCGCAGCGTCCTCAATGGCCTTGTAGATACCTATGTACACGATTTGCCCGTACATGTGGATGTGTAGGTCGACGAATTCTTGTAGGGCAAGGCGCCTCGTGGCAAGTGCGACCTCCAGGTGGACATTCTTCATGGCGTCGGCGGGCAGTCGTAGGGCCACCAGTGCTTGAAAGAGGTTCCGACCATGGAGGCTGATTAGGGTGGCAGGCAATGAGGTGCCCGGGCACGCTGGCAGGAGGAGTACGACGATGTCGTCCCCGAGCTTCTTGAGGATGGTGAACTTGTTGGTGGTGGCAATGATCATCTAGTCCAATTGAGAGTCGTAGTTGGCGTCAACGGTGGCCATCCACCAGCCGGTTACGAACACCGTCTGGAGACGATCCTTGGCGCCATGCCGCATGCTGGTGTCGTGGACCATCTGGCACAGCCGCTTGCCGCTCGCGCGCATCACCACCATGGGTATGGAGTGAGCACTTTTGTGCTTAGGCAAATGCTTAGGTGCATAAGATGTGGTAGATGCATTGGAATGGAGGGGCGCCTTTATATGAGTGCAAACTGTGTTGCATTCACATCGTGCAACCTCTTTTCCCTCTCCTCCTCCCATTACTTCCATCATGCACGCACGACGCTAATTGAAGGACGATGCATGATTGGTCGTTCAACATTTCGGGAACCGCTACCCCTCCCTCGTCTGCATTTAAGCCGTATCAGGAATTGCATCGCCCGCTGTCAAATCGAATAGTACTATGCCTCCCGCTGCACGCCCGGCTGAACACGCCTCCTCGCCACCATCAAACCCGTCCCTTAAACCCGCATGCAAACCGAGAAACCTACTCCGGCCACACGTCTGTTCATGAGTGGGCCAGAATTAAACGCAACACCGGCCGAGCTCCTCCCATCCTCCCTCAGTTTGAACTAGGCTAGATGCCGGCCAAGCTCCTACCATCCGCCCTGTTGGAAATATGCCCTAGAGGCAATAATAAATTAGTTATTATTATATTTCCTTGTTCATGATAATCGTTTATTATCCATGCTAGAATTGTATTGATAGGAAACTCAGATACATGTGTGGATACATAGACAACACCATGTCCCTAGTAAGCCTCTAGCTGACTAGCTCGTTGATCAATAGATGGTTACGGTTTCCTGACCATGGACATTGGATGTCATTGATAACGGGATCACATCATTAGGAGAATGATGTGATGGACAAAGACCCAATCCTAAGCCTAGCACAAGATCATGTAGTTCGTATGCTAAAGCTTTTCTAATGTCAAGTATCATTTCCTTAGACCATGAGATTGTGCAACTCCCGGATACTATAGGAGTGCTTTGGGTGTGCCAAACGTCACAACGTAACTGGGTGGCTATAAAGGTACACTACAGGTATCTTCGAAAGTGTCTGTTGGGTTGGCACGAATCGAGACTGGGATTTGTCACTCCGTGTAAACGGAGAGGTATCTCTGGGCCCACTCGGTAGGACATCATCATAATGTGCACAATGTGATCAAGGAGTTGATCACGGGATGATGTGTTACGGAACGAGTAAAGAGACTTGCCGGTAATGAGATTGAACAAGGTATCGGGATACCGACGATCGAATCTCGGGCAAGTGTCGTACCGATAGACAAAGGGAATTGTATACGAGATTGATTAAGTCCTTGACATCGTGGTTCATCCGATGAGATCATCGTGGAACATGTGGGAGCCAACATGGGTATCCAGGTCCCGCTGTTGGTTATTGACCAGAGAGTCATCTCGGTCATGTCTGCATGTCTCCCGAACCCGTAGGGTCTACACACTTAAGGTTCGGTGACGCTAGGGTTATAGAGATATTAGTATGCGGTAACCCGAAAGTTGTTCGGAGTCCCGGATGAGATCCCGGACGTCACGAGGAGTTCTAGAATGGTCCGGAGGTAAAGAATTATATATAGGAAGTGCTATTTCCGCCATCGGGACAAGTTTCGGGGTCACCAGTATTGTACCAGGACCACCGGAAGGGTCCCGGGGGTCCACCGGGTGGGGCCACCTGCCCCGGGGGGCCACATGGGCTGTAGGGGGTGCGCCTTGGCCTATATGGGCCAAGGGCACCAGCCCCAAGAGGCCCATGCGCCAAGAGAAAGGGGAAAGGAAGAGTCCTAAAGGGGGAAGGCACCTCCGAGGTGCCTTGGGGAGGAGGGACTCCTCCCTGGCCGCACCCTTCCTTGGAGGAAGGGCCAAGGCTGCGCCTCCCCCCTCTCCCTTGGCCCTATATATAGTGGGGGGAAGGGAGGGCAACTCAATCTAAGCCCTAGCGCCTCCCTCTCCCTCCCATGACACATCTCCCTCCTCCCGCAGCGCTTGGCGAAGCCCTGTTGGAATCCCGCTACTTCCACCACCACGCCGTCGTGCTGCTGGATCTCCATCAACCTCTCCTTCCCCCTTGCTGGATCAAGAAGGAGGAGACGTCGCTGCTCTGTACGTGTGTTGAACGTGGAGGTGCCGTCCGTTCGGCGCTAGGATCATCGGTGATTTGGATCACGACGAGTACGACTCCATCAACCCCGTTCTCTTGAACGCTTCCACGCGTGATCTACAAGGGTATGTAGATCCACTCCTCCCTCGTTGCTAGATGACTCCATAGATTGATCTTGGTGACACGTAGGAAAATTTTGAATTTATGCTACGTTCCCCATCAGTGGTATCAGAGCTAGGTCTATGCGTAGTTACTATGCACGAGTAGAATACAAAGTAGTTGTGGGCCTTGATTTTGTTCAATATGCTTACCGTTACTAGTCCAATCTTGATTCGGCGGCATTGTGGGATGAAGTGGCCCGGACCAACCTTACACGTACGCTTACGTGAGACCGGTTCCACCGACAAACATACACTAGTTGCATAAGGTGGCTGGCGGGTGTCTGTCTCTTCCACTTTAGTCGGATCGGATTCGATGAAAAGGGTCCTTATGAAGGGTAAATAGCAATTGGCATATCACGTTGTGGTTTTGCGTAGGTAAGAAACGTTCTTGCTAGAAACCCATAGCAGCCACGTAAAACATGCAAACAACAATTAGAGGACGTCTAACTTGTTTTTGCAGGGTATGCTATGTGATGTGATATGGCCAAAGGATGTGATGTATGATATATGTGATGTATGAGATGATCATGTTCTTGTAATAGGAATCACGACTTGCATGTCGATGAGTATGACAACTGGCAGGAGCCATAGGAGTTGTCTTAACTTATTTATGACCTGCGTGTCAACATAAACGTCATGTAATTACTTTACTTCATTGGTAACCGTTAGCTGTAGTAGTAGAAGTAATAGTTGGCGAGACAACTTCATGAAGACACGATGATGGAGATCATGATGATGGAGATCATGGTGTCATGCCGGTGACGATGATGATCATGGAGCCCCGAAGATGGAGATCAAAAGGAGCAATTTGATATTGGCCATATCATGTCACTATTTGATTGCATATGATGTTTATCATGTTTATACATCTTATTTGCTTAGAACGACGGTAGTAAATAAGATGATCCCTCACTAAAATTTCAAGAAGGTGTTTCCCCTAACTGTGCACCGTTGCGAAAGTTCGTCGTTTCAAAGCACCACGTGATGATCGGGTGTGATAGATTCTTACGTTCGAATACAACGGGTGTTGACGAGCCTAGCATGTACAGACATGGCCTCGGAACACATGCAAAACACTTAGGTTGACTTGACGAGCCTAGCATGTACAGACATGGCCTCGGAACACAAGAGACCGAAAGGTCGAGCATGAGTCGTATGGTAGATACGATCAACATGAAGATGTTCACCGATGTTGAATAGTCCGTCTCACGTGATGATCGGACACGGCCTAATTGACTCGGATCATGTAATCACTTAGATGACTAGAGGGATGTCTATCTGAGTGGGAGTTCATAAGATGAACTTAATTATCCTGAACATAGTCAAAAGGTCTTCGCAAATTATGTCGTGGCTCGTGCTTCAGTTCTACTGTTTAGTTATGTTCCTAGAGAAATTTAGTTGAAAGTTGATAGTAGCAATTATGCGGACTAGGTCCGTAAACTGAGGATTGTCCTCATTGCTTCATAGAAGGCTTATGTCCTTAATGCACCGCTCAGTGTGCTGAACCTCGAACGTTGTCTGTGGATGTTGCGAACATCTGACATACACATTTTGATAACTACATGATAATTCAGTTAAACGGCTTAGAGTTGAGGCACCGAAGACGTTTTGAAACGTCGCGAAACATATGAGATGTTTCGAGGGCTGAAATTGGGATTTTAGGCTCGTGCCCACGTCAAGAGGTATAAGACCTCCGATGATTTTCTTAGCCTGCAAAATAAGGGAGAAAAGCTCAATTGTTGAGCTTGTGCTCAGATTGTCTGAGTACAACAATCATTTGAATCGAGTGGGAGTTGATCTTCCAGATGAGATAGTGATGTTTCTCTGAAGTCATTACCACCAAGCTGCTAGAGCTTCGTGATGAACTATAATATATCAGGGACATATATGATTATCCTTGAGATATTTGCGATGTTTGACACCACAAAAGTAGAAATCAAGAAGGAGCATCAATTATTGATGGTTGGTGAAACCACTAGTTTCAAGAAGGGCAAGGGCAAGAATGGATACTTCATGAAATGGCAAATCAGCTGCTGCTCTAGTGAAGAAACCCAAGGTTGAACCCAAACCCGAGACTAAGTGCTTCTGTAATAAGGGGAACAACCACTGGAGCAGAATTACCCTAGATACTTGGTAGATGAGAAGGCTGGCAAGGTCGATAGAAGTATATTGGATATACATTGTGTTAATGTGTAATTTACTAGTACTCCTAGTAGCACCATGGTATTAGATACCGGTTCGGTTGCTAAATGTTAGTAAACTCGGAATAAAAGGCTACGGAATAAACGGAGACTAGCTAAAGTGAGCTGACGATATGTGTTGGAAGTGTTTCCAATGTTGATATGATCAAAGCATCGCACGCTCCCTCTACCATCGAGATTGGTGTTAAACCTAAATAATTGTTATTTGGTGTTTGCGTTGAGCATAGACATGATTGGATTATGTCTATCGCGATACGGTTATTCATTTAAGGAGAATAATGGTTACTCTGTTTATTTGAATAATACCTTCAATGGTCTTACACCTAAAATGAATGGTTTATTGAATCTCGATCGTAGTGATACACATGTTCATGCCAAAAGATATAGGATAGTAATGATAGTGCCACCTACTTGTGGCACTGCCACTTAAGTCATATCGGTATAAAACGCATGAAGAAGCTCCATGTTGATGGATCTTTGGACTCACTCATTTTTTAAAGGATTGAGACATGCGAACCATGTTTGTTGGTAGATATGCATGAAGAAACTCTATACAAATGGATCATTTGGACTCACTTGATTTTGAATCGCTTGAGACATGCAAATCATACCACATGGGCAAGATGACTGAAAGCCTCGTTTTTAGTAAACTGGAACTAGAAAGCAACTTGTTGGAAGTAATACATTTTGATGTGTGCAATCCAATGAGTGCTAAGGCATGTAGTGGATATCGTTATGTTCTTACTTCACAGATGATTTGAGTAGATGTTGAGTATATTTACTTGATGAATCACGAGTCTGAATTATTGAAAGGTTCAAGTAATTTCAGGGTGAAGTTGAAAGATCATCGTGACAAGAGGATAAAATATCTATGATATGATCATAGAGATGAATATCTGAATTACGAGTTTGGCACAGAATTAAGACATTGTGGAAATTGTTTCACAACTAATACAGCCTGGAACACCATAGTGTGATGGTGTGTCCGAACATCATAACTGCACCCTATTGGATATGATGCATACCATGATGTCTCTTATCGAATTACCACGATAGTTTATGGGTTAGGCATTAGAGACAACCACATTCACTTTAAATAGGGCACCAGGTAATTCCGATGAGGTGACACCGTATGAACTATGGTTTAGAGAAACCTAAGTTGTCATTTCTTAGAAGTTTGGGGCTGCGACGCTTATGTGAAAAAGTTTCAGGCTGATAAGCTCGAACCCAAAGCGGATAAATGCATCTTCATAGGACACCCAAAAACAGTTGGGTATACCTCCTGTCTCAGATCTGAAAGCAATAAGGGATTGTTTCTAGAATCGGGTCCTTTCTCGAGGAAAAGTTTCTCTCGAAAGAATTGAGTGGGAGGGTGGTGGAGACTTGATGAGGTTATTGAACCGTCTCTTCAACTAGTGTGTGGCAGGGCACAGGAAGTTGTTCCTGTGGCACCTACACCAATTGAAGTGGAAGCTTATGATAGTGATCATGAAACTTCAGATCAAGTCACTACCAAACCTCGTGGGATGACAAGGATGCGTACTACTTCAGAGTGGTACGTAATCCTGTCTTGGAAGTCATGTTGCTAGACAACAATGAACCTACAAGCTATGGAGAAGCGATGGTGGGCCCGGATTCCGATAAATGGCTCGAGGCCATAAAATCCGAGAGAGGATCCATGTATGAAAACAAAGTGTAGACTTTGGCAGAACAGCTCGATGGTCGTAAGGCTGTTGAGTGCAGATGGATTTTAAAAGGAAGACGGACAATGATGGTAAATGTCACCATTAAGAAAGCTCGACTTGTTGTTAAGAAGTTTTCCGACAAATTCAAGGAGTTGACTACGATGAGACTTTCTCACTCGTAGCGATGCTAAGAGTCTGTTGGAATTATATTAGCGATTACTGCATTATTTATGAAATCTTGCAAATAGGATGTCAAAACATTGTTTCCTCGACGATTTTCTTGAGGAAAGGTTGTATGTGATACAACCGGAAGGTTTTGTCAATCCTGAGAGATGCTAATAAGTATGCAAAGCTCCAGCAATCCTTCTAAGGACTGGAGTAGGCATCTCGGAGTTGGAATGTATGCTTTGATGAGATGATCAAAGATTTTGGGTGTATACAAAGTTTATGAGAAACTTGTATTTCCAAAGGAGTGAATGGGAGAACTATAGAATTTCTGATGAATATATGTTGTTGACATATTTTTGATCAGAAATGACGTAGAATTTCTGGAAAGCATATAGGGTTATTTGGAAAGTGTTTTTTCAATGGAAAGCCTGGATTAAGCTACTTGAACATTGAGCATCAAGATCTATAAGGATAGATCAAAATTCTTAATGGTACTTTCAAATGAGCACATACCTTGACATGATCTTGAAGGTGTTCAAGATGGATCAGTCAAAGAAGGAGTTCTTGCCTGAGTTGTAAGGTATGAAGTTAAGACTTAAAGCTCGACCACGGCAGAATAGAGAGAAAGGACGAAGGTCGTCCCCTATGCTTAAGACATAGGCCCTACAGTATGCTATGCTGTGTACCGCACCTGAAATGTGCCTTGCCATGAGTCAGTCAAGGGGTACAAGAGTGATCCAAGAATGGATCACAAGACAGCGGTCAAACTTATCCTTAGTAACTAGTGGACTAAGGAATTTTCTCGATTATGGAGGTGGTAAAAGAGTTCGTCGTAAAGGGTTACGCCGATGCAAACTTTGACACTAATCCAGATTATTCTGAGTAGTAAACTGGATTCGTATAGTAGAACAGTTATTTGGAATAGCTCCAAATGTAGCGTAGTAGTTGCATCTACAAGATGACATAAAAATTTGCGAAGTACATACGGATCTGAAAGATGCAGACCCGTTGACTATAACATATCTCACAAGCATAACATGATCAAACCCAGAACTCATCGAGTGTTAATCACATGGTAATGTGAACTAGATTATTGACTCTAGTATACTCTTTGGGTGTTAGTCACATGGGGATGTGACCTTGAGTGTTAGTCACATAGCGATGTGAACTGGATTATTGACTCTAGTGCAAGTGGGAGACTGTTGGAAATATGCCCTAGGGGCAATAATAAATTAGTTATTATTATATTTCCTTGTTCATGATAATCGTTTATTATCCATGCTAGAATTGTATTGATAGGAAACTCAGATACATGTGTGGATACATAGACAACACCATGTCCCTAGTAAGCCTCTAGCTGACTAGCTCGTTGATCAATAGATGGTTACGGTTTCCTGACCATGGACATTGGATGTCATTGATAACGGGATCACATCATTAGGAGAATGATGTGATGGACAAAGACCCAATCCTAAGCCTAGCACAAGATCATGTAGTTCGTATGCTAAAGCTTTTCTAATGTCAAGTATCATTTCCTTAGACCATGAGATTGTGCAACTCCCGGATACTATAGGAGTGCTTTGGGTGTGCCAAACGTCACAACGTAACTGGGTGGCTATAAAGGTACACTACAGGTATCTTCGAAAGTGTCTGTTGGGTTGGCACGAATCGAGACTGGGATTTGTCACTCCGTGTAAACGGAGAGGTATCTCTGGGCCCACTCGGTAGGACATCATCATAATGTGCACAATGTGATCAAGGATTTGATCACAGGATGATGTGTTACGGAACGAGTAAAGAGACTTGCCGGTAATGAGATTGAACAAGGTATCGGGATACCGACGATCGAATCTCGGGCAAGTGTCGTACCGATAGACAAAGGGAATTGTATACGAGATTGATTAAGTCCTTGACATCGTGGTTCATCCGATGAGATCATCGTGGAACATGTGGGAGCCAACATGGGTATCCAGATCCCGCTGTTGGTTATTGACCGGAGAGTCATCTCGGTCATGTCTGCATGTCTCCCGAACCCGTAGGGTCTACACACTTAAGGTTCGGTGACGCTAGGGTTATAGAGATATTAGTATGCGGTAACCCGAAAGTTGTTCGGAGTCCCGGATGAGATCCCGGACGTCACGAGGAGTTCTAGAATGGTCCGGAGGTAAAGAATTATATATAGGAAGTGCTATTTCGGCCATCGGGACAAGTTTCGGGGTCACCGGTATTGTACCGGGACCACCGGAAGGGTCCCGGGGGTCCACCGGGTGGGGCCACCTGCCCCGAGGGGCCACATGGACTGTAGGGGGTGCGCCTTGGCCTATATGGGCCAAGGGCACCAGCCCCAAGAGGCCCATGCGCCAAGAGAAAGGGGAAAGGAAGAGTCCTAAAGGGGGAAGGCACCTCCGAGGTGCCTTGGGGAGGAGGGACTCCTCCCTGGCCGCACCCTTCCTTGGAGGAAGGGCCAAGGCTGCGCCTCCCCCCTCTCCCTTGGCCCTATATATAGTGGGGGGAAGGGAGGGTAACTCAATCTAAGCCCTAGCGCCTCCCTCTCCCTCCCATGACACATCTCCCTCCTCCCGCAGCGCTTGGCGAAGCCCTGTTGGAATCCCGCTACTTCCACCACCACGCCGTCGTGCTGCTGGATCTCCATCAACCTCTCCTTCCCCCTTGCTGGATCAAGAAGGAGGAGACTTTGCTGCTCCGTACATGTGTTCAACGCGGAGGTGCCGTCCGTTCGGCGCTAGGATCATCGGTGATTTGGATCACGACGAGTACGACTCCATCAACCCCGTTGTCTTGAACGCTTCCGCGCGTGATCTACAAGGGTATGTAGATCCACTCCTCCCTCGTTGCTAGATGACTCCATAGATTGATCTTGGTGACATGTAGGAAAATTTTGAATTTATGCTATGTTCCCCATCACGCCCTCTATTTAAACGAGGCCAGACAGACATCGGGCAAGAATCGCACCCCTCCGCCGCTCCCCCATCTCCTCCTCCACCATTTTCTCCACTCTTCCGGTGGCTTCCCAGCAGCCATTCTCCGGCATACTACCCGGCTGGGTGGCTCGCCGAGTCCTCTGAATACGGGCGAGGCCGCTCGGTGCTTCATCAACCTCGCTTGGCCCGACGGAGCTAGTTGCCGCCCCAATCCGGCGCGTGGTTTAGCAACTCGCCACTCCAGTTCAGCTCGATGAGGAGTGGCGAGTTGCTCCACACCGGCACGGCGGCGTGCATGCCGGTACGGGCGTCATCGCTGCCGCGTCGTACCGCGCCACCAGTGTCTGCGGTGGCCGTGCCTCCCGTGTCTGTGGGTGCACCTCCTGTGCCTGCGGCCGCGCCTCCCATGCCTGCGGCAACGCCATGCAGGCACGAGTGTGTGGAGAGCGACGAGTCAGTGGCCAGCTTCTCCGTGTCTGCCACCATCATCAAGGAGAAGTAGAACATGGGAGGCCGCCGCCACTTGGGTCCCATGAAGGCCACCACCGAGGCGACGACTACGCATTTAGGTGGTTTCTTTGCTGCTTTGTCTCTTTAGAGGACCTTCGTCGACCCCGCAAGTGTCTATCGGACATGTGGAAGATAATGGGATCCGCAGGCAGCCATTTAGATTAGGTACTCCCTCTTCTGCTGGCAGGAAATATTTGTTCTAAGAATGGATAAATTGGATGTGTCTATAACTAAAATAAATCTAGATACATCCATTTCTAGGACAAGTATTTCCAAACGGAGGGAGTATTAATTATACCAAGAGAGCCGGATTAGCACCGCTTAGTTCATGTAAATGTAATGCAATCCATCATGTTTATATGAAGATCCGGCTTTTTATATGAAATCCTGCATGCTTATATGAAAACAGTCCGTGTTTGCATGAATTTCGTCTGGTTAGTTAGAGTTGTGAAAATGTATGCCGCTGGCGTTTGATGTCGTCCTCTGCGGAAGGAAGCGGGAGGAAATTCGCCGGCTGCCATTGGAGATGCTCTTATGCTGGAAATAATAGTCACTTCCAATCCATTTAATTTAATTGCGTGTGTGATTGTCCCTCTATAAAAAGTTAATTGCATGTATAGTGTACACGTGACTTGCAGGGTGGCTATAGCTTCGTACAGAAAGTTAAAAAGAAACAAGTCCATCCTTAATCTTGTATTCTAAGTACTCTATGGGTTCCACTGTCAGTACAATAGCGAAAGAAGTACATATTAAATAAGTAATATATAATACAAAAATCAAAGTTAAAGACAAAATTTGAACTCAGGTCATCGCGTTGCGAGCATCCAGCGCTAACCAGTCCAGCACATTTTTGTTGTAGACCATGCTGGAGATATATATCCATGTCTACCCTTATACTCCATCCGTTCCTAAATATTTGTCTTTTTCAGATCTCAAATGGATTACCACATACAGATGTGTATGTAGACATATTTTAGAGTGTAGATTCACTCATTTTGCACCGTATGTAGTCACTTGTTGAAATCTCTAAAAAGATAAATATTTAGGAACGGAGGGAGTAGAAAATAGAGTTGGTGATGATGGTGTGCGTGCCATCCTGCAATATAGGCCGTCAGATTTATATCTAACGGATAGGAAGGAAACTACCGCAATTTTGCAAAAAGATACCCACACCCCTCTCCATGTTTGCAAATAAGGCCTTCCCTTGTTGATCGTTTTCTCTACTCTTACTAGCAATGTGCCCGTGCGTTGCAACAGATCCAAAATAAAATAATACATGTTCACAAACTTGAAAGAAAAACACTCTAGTTTGGTGTATATATCACTAAAAATATACTCGTATTAGGTTTCACTCAAAATATATTCCTTGTGGCTGTTTTGATGAGGTGGGGGAGGGATGTGGTTGGTTTCAAGATACTAAGGGGTTTCTGCAAATTGGAGCAGAGAAGTGGGGTCTTGTTGTAGAAATGCCACGACTTACATCATAGTCATTAGATGCAGATCTGATCGTCAGAAATGACGGATGGCAGACACACCATCATCACCAATTGAGTCTTTTATAGGAGTTTCTCTACTCTTATAAAAAATAGAGTTGGTGATGATGGTGTGCCTGCCATCCTGCAATATAGGCCATCCGATTTATATCTGACGGATAGGAAGGAAACTATGGCAATTTTGCAAAAAGATACCCACACCCCTCTCCACATTTGCAAATAAGGCATTCTCTTGTTCATCCTTTTCTCCCACAACATAAACTACTCATACAAATGCATCTTGATTTTCCGTGCAACGCATGGGCATCTTACTAGTTAGAGATAAAAAACAGAGTTGGTGATGATGGTGTGCGTACCATCCTGCAATATAGGCCGTCTGATTTATATCTGATCGATAGGAAGGAAACTATGGCAATTTTGCAAAAAGATACCCACACCCCTCTCCACATTTGCAATTAAGGCCTTCCCTCGTTCATCCTTTTCTCTCACAAGATAAACTACTCATATAAATGCATCTTGATGTTCCGTGCAACGCATGGGCATCTTGCTAGTCTCT
This sequence comes from Triticum urartu, assembly GCF_003073215.2. Taxonomy (NCBI): domain Eukaryota; kingdom Viridiplantae; phylum Streptophyta; class Magnoliopsida; order Poales; family Poaceae; genus Triticum; species Triticum urartu. Next base: position 84,037,572 of record NC_053024.1, on the reverse strand, counting down.
CACAAGATAAACTACTCATACAAATGCATCTTGATGTTTCGTGCAACGCATGGGCATCTGCTAGTTTCTTTTAAAATAGTTACTGCGATAATTGGGTTGAAGTGATATATTACATGTCTGTCCCGAATGATTTCAGATTCACTAGTAGTAACAAAGAAAAGGTTGTCTTGTTAATTAACAGAAAACAGGGTGAAAACTATCACATGAGGCGCGTCATCATCACTACAGCTGTGCGCGCGCGAGAAGTCTACATATCAAGGGGGCTACAGAGAAAAAGCCGTATCTCGTGTGTTTGAGTGAGGCACAAAGACACAATGTTTGAGAGAGAAACCGATTGACAGATTAAGATCAGATCGAGTTGTCGCCCTTCAGCTGTCATTGTTGGGGTTGGGGGGGAGGAGGAGAGAAAGACGCATCGAGAGTGGGCGTGGTAGGCACAGAGGCATAACTAGCGAGCGTGTGTGTGTGTGTGTGTATCTATATGTGTTTGAAAGAGGAGTAGATAGATTACTATCAAGATCGAGGTGCCACCCTACTCCTTCGATGTGAGGTAGTGTGTGTGTGTTTGAGAGAGAAGCCAGTCGATAGATTAGTATCAAGATTGAGGTGTCACCCTACTCCTTCGGTGTCGGGAAGTGTGTATGTGTGAGTGGGTGGGTGGGGGGCAATGACACTTACATATCTCTACTCTTATAAAAACAGAGTTGGTGATGATGGTGTTCCTGCCATCCTGCAATATAGGCCATCCGATTTATATCTGACGGATAGGAAGGAAACTATGGCAATTTTGCAAAAATAAACCCACACCCCTCTCCACATTTTCAAATAAGGCATTCCCTCGTTCATCTTTTTCTCCCACAAGATAAACTAATCATAAAAATGCATCTCGATGTTCCATGCAACACATGGGCAACTTGCTAGTAGGGAGAAGGAGTTTGTGTGACCCATATCTATATTAAGGGATAGGTAGATAGGATGTGTGCGAGGAATACTTAAAGCATCACAGAGATAAACAAACGGTGTGCATGCAACTGCCGAAAAAATTAAGCGATAAACAATGTCTACGTGCGCGCGTGTGTGTGTGTGAGAGAGAGAGAGACAGAGAGAGAGAGAGATCTCAAAACAAAAGGTGCTCTGCCGGAATCCCATTGTATGTATTCATATGGTTCCGGAACTCGAGTTAACCTTAGGCATATGTGTGAGATACATAATTATCCTTTGAGACATTAGTGGCTGTGGGTGGGCAGAATTAAAGGGGTGGGCATGTTCGATAGAGAGAGCGTGTGTGTTTCTGTGTGAGAGACTTGTAGGACGGGGTAGAAAGATGAATTCTAACCTTGACGGAGGGACAGAAATACACGAAGTGCGCATGTGTGATTCCGATGCCCACGGGGAAATGAGATATGTATGCGTGTGAGAGATATTGCACAATTCATTCACGTATCACTATCTAGCGATCGTGGACGTGCATTGCTTGAACATAAATCAATATCTACTTCGTATCGTGGCGAAAGGTACAATATCGATTCAACGCCATAAAGATTGGACATTCACATATCATATTTTTTTCTATCTAAATAAACCTTTTCAATTGTGCATGCCAATGTTACAGTGATGTTTCTTCAAACAACCAATGTAGCTATCATGTACATGCACCATTGTTACTCTTGCATTCAAATTCATTAGTCATGGATGATTTAAGGTTCTATTATGAAGTAATATATCTTTACCTAATAATAAAGCAAATTGGGTTTCTTTCGTCCATCATGGCAGTTTTCAAAAAAGTCCCTCTATTTCAGGGAATTCAACCCGCAGTCCTATTTAAGTTAAAACGAATCGTTATTTTTGTATTTTACACAAAAGTTGCTGTCTTTTCTTAAAATCAACCCGCCGTCCGGATTTAAGTCACACCCGAACCGTTATTTACATTTTTCAAAAAAAACCCTGATGTTTTAGGTAATTCATCCACGGATCATACTTAAATCAAACAAATGCTTTTTTAAATCATCCATACCTTTTAAACCGTAACTCCGATTTGAACATGTTATGTATGAAGTTTGATTAGAAAAATATGTAGAATATGAATATGAGATTATTTTTACTTGTTAAGTATTTTTAAATATTATTTTGGAATTTATTTGAGTCAAACCAAATGATTTTCTAAATTATCTGTATCTTTTAAACCGTAACTTTTATTTTCAACATATTACATATGAAATTTTATTAGAAAAATGTGTGGAATCTATATATGATGCTAATTTTACCTGTTAAATATTTTTAAAATATTGTTATGGAAGCAAACTTATAATTTATAGCGCAAGATCCGTTTTTTTCATACCGGCGGCGATCTAGATTGCAAATAAACACCCCACTATAACCATACAGGGAAAAGAAAACATCGATAACTATACATGCATACCTCTGAAAAATGTTGTAGGGGAAAACAACAGATTTCTCATCACGAGAGTGGAGAGAGAGAGAGGGAGGAAGGGAGGGAGGGAGGAGAGAGGGAGAGAGAGATGTCTTAGGATTAACCATATTCAACACACGTTTTTGTTGTTTTGTGTGAACATCGAGGCCATCGCCGGCGAGGGTGAGAAGGAGGATAAGCGACAACACAAATATGATGCCTCGCAAAAATAAAGGAGATGGACCTATTGTGGTCTTGAGTGATGATTGTTAAGTTAAGAGCGTGTGTTATGTTTTCTCTCCCGTTGCAACGCCCGGGCTGTTTTGCTAGTGTAATATTCATATATGAATTCAATGGGTACGCAATTTATGAAATGGAGGCTATGTAATCATATGAGGTGACACTTTTAAGTAGCGGACTACAATATCCATTTCTTTTGTGGGACTACAATATCCATTTCTTTTTGTGCGCCTCTATACTAACATGTCAATGCATCATGTTTAAAGTAAATAACCAATGGCACTATATCATCTATTTACACGTGAAATACATAGGCTGAGCGTTTGATCCCTTTTTTCGTGAATGCGCCTCTACACCTGTACGATTGGCCGCGCCCGTGTGAACGTCCAAGTTATCGGCGCATCATCCCGAGTTATTGTCTTTTTTCTGGGGTGGACTTCACACCAGTTATTAACTGCTGATGCGTGCCCCGTGTACACAGTCTCGCATGACCTTCCTGCTAGCACGGTCCAAAATTAGTTGAAACTGGATACGAACGATCCCGCGGGCGGCAAAATATCCCGCCTCCTTCTAAAATTTCCGCCACCTAGTCTTTAGCATGCGAAATTCCCCTTTTGTCCTTGGTGCATGGAGAACAACAGTAATGATACCACCCTCATCTACATAATAGGTCGGGGCTGCTTTGGTAACTTTCGGTTCGCCCCACCACACGGCACCCCCATTTTCCTCTCCCCCTCCCACAAAAATGACTACCTCGATAGCACCAGAGCATCTTACATCACGCCGTCCGTACTTCATCGACCTTTCTACCCCCCCTCTCGAAACCCTAGACTGCTCATCCACCAGCGTACCAGAGCCCATTCACTACCAACGGCGTCCACCTCACCGGATCTGCTTCTGCGGCCGCATCTACCCCTCCCACCTCCACTAGAAACAAGTAGACTGTTCATGCGCCACCGTACCACAGCCCATTCAGTGCCGGCCTTGTCCACGGCGCCGGATCTGCTTCGCCGGTACTCTCGTCAACCGCAGCGCATCTGCAGCGGCTCATTCGTACTCCCCATCGGAGACGCCTCATCCACATCCCCCGGAGCTGCCCCACCGATGGCCTCTGATCCTCTTCGCCGACACCTCCCTCAACCCTACCGGAGCCGCTTCATCGACACCATCATCAACCCTACCGGAGTAGCTTCGCCTATACCATTCTCAAGCCTATCGGGGCCGCTTTGGCAACTCACAAGTCCACGGTCACATATCCGCTTCATCGCACCCTCATCCAACCTACCGGAGCAGCTTCTGACGCCCTGTCCACGACCGCAGATCCGCATCGTCGACACCATTATTAACCCAACCACCGGAGTAGCTTCACCGACGCTCTCGTCCACGGCCACAGATCTGCTTCACCCACACCGTAGTCCACCCTACCGGAGCCTCTCCACAAACATCCTACTCGACGGTTCTAGATCTCCTTACCGGACCCCGACAGCCGGCACAGCGTCATCACCCTTGGCGTTTCTAACCTGATTCCCACCGTCTGGCAAGATGCCAACCACGCGCCATGGCCTAGGTACTTGTCGCCTTTAAACCCGTCCAGCATCACCTGCCTGATGTACTTCAAATATAATAACAGGTCGCTGTTACCTTTATGGAGCTGGCAAAAACTACAAGGATGATGTTTCTTCTGGATCTAACAGCTTGGCCAACCAAGATCTTGGACTGAGGCATTGCTATGATCTTGTAAGTGCATCTCTCTCTCTCTTGTATTGTTGTGTGCCTGCCAGCGTGATTTGCTAGGATTTTCGACCAGTAATCCCTTTGTGCAGACAATGATTTCTACTACTGGCTGCTAAATTAGATATGTAGATGTCATACATGATACTACCTCATACCTCTGTTCCTAAATATAAGTCTTTCTAGAGATTCCACTATACGCAACATACGGAGCAAAATGAGTGAATCTACACTCGAAAATGCATCTATATACATCTGTATGTGGTCCATACTGGAATCTCTACAAAGACATATATTTAGGAACAGAGGCGGTACATTACACAAAATCGTAGGTCACATGTAGGAATTCCAGTGCACTACATTAGGCTCCCTTAGAGTGCCTGCTAGTCCAGCACATAGAGTCATGGCTAGTTTATGCTATGCACACAATCATTAATAGGTGGTTTAAATATGCGCAAGGGATATGCAATGTATTATCATGTAGAGATGTCTGAAATTAGCCGTGTCAACTTGCAGATAGGGTTACACAATGAAAAAGTATAAGATGTATGTGGCAATTTCATGGAACATCGCAAAAAAAGGAGAGGCAGCGGTGAGCCTATACAGTGTGCTATGGTAGGTCACTCCTCCATTGCAATCATCTGACATGTTATTTGTATGTCAGTTCTATTGGCCAAGTTTCTTAGGGACAGTTATTACGAGTTATCCTAAGAAAATAAGCACATGTGAATATAAGCTCCAGGTAATAAGCCAACCAGTTCTTTTCATTGCCTTCCTTTTCAGCTTATCTTTGGTATGATCAGTGAAAAGTCTAGATTGCATTATATTTTTTTTCATTTTGCTGCCCATATGAAAAATAATTTGACTTGCAAACATCAAAAATTGAACCCAGTGCAGTATTAATATGATAGGAAAATAGATCATCACTATTTGTTCAAAATGCAAATACAAAGATGCCATCTACTTGGCACAATCTACTTTGGTCAATGTCTTCCATAGAGATCACATTGCCTAATTTAAACGAAGAACGCATGACCCACATTTAAATGAAGAACAGTTATTTATTGAAATTCGATGGTCCAAGTGACTGGTTATTATCATATAGCAGCACCACCTGAAAGCATCATATAGCAGCAATAGCAGCTCATAACAACTCATCATACAACAGTAGCAGTGTGCAATTCATCATATACCAGCAGCAGCTCATATCAATTCATCATATAGCAGCAGCAGGAGCAGCTCATAGCAATTCATCATATAGCAGCAGCAGGAGCTGCTCATAGCAATTCATCATACAACAGCAGCAGGAGCAGCTTATAGCAACTCATCATATAGCAGCACAGCTCATAGCAATTCATCATATAGTAGCAGCAACTCATAGCAATTCATCATATAGCAGCAGTAGGAGCAGCTCATAGCAATGCATCATATAGCAGCAACAGAAGCAGCTCATAGCAATTCATCGTATAGTGGATCAGAATGAAAATTTGGCAAAAATTAGAGGAGATCCTTAGCTTGTTGGATGAGCTCATCCTTCAAGAACACCTCAAGGCCATGGCCTGGGAGGAGGGGAGGGGGAATGAGGTGCCTTCTGCTGCAGTGTGGCATTAGTGTTGTTGTGCGGCGCCCGCCGGAGTAGTGCGTTGGACAGACCATAGTGGAGCAGCTGTTGGAGACCATGAGAATGAGGGGCGCCGCCAGAGGGAGGAGCAGCTAGGGAGATTTGCCCCTACCTGCCGGCCATGTAGCCTAGCTGGATAGAGCATCATCGAGGACCAGGCCAGATGGGACCAGGGGCGATGACTCGCTGGAGGAACCCTAGGGCTGTAGGTAGGGGATGGAGGTAGAGGAAATGGGAGAGGAGATGCAAGCGGGCAGGGCAATGAACGCTTGCGTGTTTGTTTTTACTTGAGGTTCAGGTGTGACGCGGGTGTGAGCAGTTGCATTTTGAGTGTAATATAGGCAGACAACAGGGTCTGTCGGTGTACAAAAGTAGGGGCTCTCCTTTTACACCCCTTAAACTTGTGCACGGGCAGTTAGAGCTGCGCCCAGGGACACACTAAGCGGGGCAGGGGAGGGATGCCGGAGCAATGCCAACACCAGAGGCGCAAAGAGAGCAAGAGGGCGAGGTGGACTCCCCTGGCAAGACTCTTGCCAGGGTGGCTTCCACAGCCTCGGCAGGATCCTTGTCGGGGGAACTTACCTAACGCCAATGGAGTGTACCACCCTTGAGCCCGAGGGGTCCCCACGCCATCTTGGAACTAAGGCTTGGGAGGCACCTCTGTGGTGGCATGCAGATCTTTGTATAGATCATAGACACACAACATCAGATGGAAACCAGAAGACGATGACCCTTGGCAAGATCCTTGCCGAGGAGGTGCACGAGACCCCCGGCAAGACCCTTGCCGAGGACGCCCACGAGGCCGTAGCTGTGCCTGTGTTCGTTAAGACTCCACCGTCGCTCCCATACAGCTGCCAGCTCGACCAGCTGAGCAGATCTTCATGAAGGCTCCACCACCGCGCCAGCCCAGCGGCCTCTACACCAACTCAGCAAGCACCTGCGTGGTGGCATGCAGATCTTCGTGAAGGCTCCACCACCGCGCCAGCCCAGCGGCCAGCCAACGTGGCGCTACAACACCTCGTCAGCTTGGACGCGCGTCAGAGCCAGGCAAGGCGATGACAGTTGGGACGAGCTTCTTTGCCGTCCCCGATAAAGCCAGAGGGCAAATCGGCAACGCATTAAATGCATTTGTCCGACGATGCCAGGGGATAGACTCAGCCCCTATACACCTTTCCACCTCCCGTGTGCCACTGTGGTAACCCCTTTTTGTCTATAAAAGGAGGCCCGAGGCGTACTGGAGAGGGATTCGTATCTTTTGGACTAGAGAGCCACTGCAGCTAGTTCAAGAACACAAGAACACCTAAATACACATACAAGCAGGACTAGGGTTTTACGCGTCTCCGCGGCCCGAACCTGGGTAAACAATTTGTGTGCTGACCGCCAGACCCGCTCTTCGCACAACCCCGCGCCTGCCAACCGTAGAAGGGATCCCAGTGACCCCATAGATGTCGTCTCCCACCGACATCTTTGGCGCGCCAGATAGGGGGTGCGCGGTTGTGAGTATCCGGCCTAGACGAAGCATCGGCTTCATCGTGGTCGTCACTTCAAGCAAGGATACGACCGAACAAATGGCGTCCTCGATGGACGCGGTGAACGCTCATGCAGCAGCATAAAAGCTAAGTCATACAAAACCTTGAGTAATTCCCTTATATATATATATGGTTATCGTCCTCGATGATCTTACCCCGTGTATGGAAATCCTGCACGCAATGGGGCCCTACCACTATTGGCAACACCCTCGTTCTGTTTCAAGTCCGCTCAACAGTTCAGGCGGCTGCGTCAAGAACGGCAGGGCGACCTTCTGCGATTGGCAACGCTCTCGTTCTGTGTCGAGTCCGCTCGACAGCTCGAGCGGCCGCGCCAAGAGCAGCGAGGTGGTTTACCGGCAGCAAGCATGCCCGGCAGGCCATTGAGTATCCGTCCTCAAGATGCCGCCTGGGCTTCTGCGCCGGCAAACCTACCCGAATAACGTAGGGCAGACATACAAAGGGAAATCAAACAGGAAAATAACCTGCATCATTTCAAAAGTACTGCAGAGTTATATTACATCATTTGTCGCTGCGATTCTAACTAAAGATAAAAATTGTCTTGGTCTTGAACCTGCAACGGCGATAAGAAATGGGGTGCCTAGTCCTGGGGCTGGCCTTGTACCCTCCGAACTCCGTCGATGCGGCCGATGACGGGCTCGATGTGCTCCTCGAGTGGCGTGGGGTCCACGTCATCTAGCAAGCTATCCAGCGAAGCTTCAAAGTCGAGGTTAGGGTTCCAATACGCCATCTTGGTGAGGACCTTAGTCATGGTGCCCCGGCAAATCCTCCGGGCCTCTTCGGCCAGAGAAGCCGCCCTGTTGGAGTGGAACTGCTCCAGGGCCCCGAGAACACCCTCGAAGAACAGATTCAGCTTGGGGTTCGGACTCACATTTAGCTCTGGATGTACCTCACATTTGGCATCCCCATGGTAGCCAGTTGCGTGGTGATCCTACCGCCGACATCGACGAGGCCCCTGATGCAGAGCTTCTCGACCGCCATGAATTCTACGTGGATGGCGGCGTCGTTCTTCCATAGCTGCTTCTCCTCCTCTAGACTCTTGGTCAGGGCCCCCTCCCGGGCCCTGACCTCCGAGAGCGTCCCTTCAAGGCTCTCCAGCTTCAGCTTCAGGTCCTTGATGGAATCGTTGGCCGTGGAGAGTAGCTCGGCCTTCTCGAGGACTGTGACCTGCACGTTAGCCAAAGCGCCCTTGACTGCGTCCCTCTCCCCCGTCAGCTCCTGGGCCTGCCGCTTCAGCCCGTCATGCTCCGCCTCTAGCTCGTTCACCTTGCCGGCGTAGATCTGGGGCTGAGCATTGAGGGCCTCCTCATGCCTGTGCTCCAGTTCCCGGGTCTGCTGCACAACGAGCTCCTGGACCTCCCCATCCTTGCTGCGGAGTGTCGCGGTGAGCTTCTCCTCGTGAGCGGCAAGGTCCTCCTCCTGGGAGTTCAGCTCAGCCTGGTGCTGGAACCGAGCGGCCTCCTCCTTGGCGACCTGTCGGCTCGCCATATCCTGGGCCTTCTCAATGCCGGCCTGCTTCATGACAAGCCCCAGCTTGCACTCGGCCAACTGGTCCCGAGCGGCCTTGAATTCCTCACAGGCCTGGCGGAACCAAGCGTGCGCCTCAGCGATGCGCTTTTTGAGGTCCGCCTTCGCCTTGTCCAGCGCTGCCATCCTGGACTTGGCCTTGTCCAGGCGGGCGTGGTGAAGCACCTGGAGCTTGTGGAAGCTGGCGCTCTTGCTCTGGAGGAGCCTCTCTTCTTGGGAACCACCACCGCCGACGCTCGGTCCGTCGACGACCTCAAGCCCGGCGGCGCCAAGCACCTCGTCGTCGAACACCTCCCCCTCGACGGGCGCCATGGTGCTCGCCGTCCATGGGAGGTGGACGAACAAGTCACCCACCTTAAGATCTTTGCCCGAGCCAGGGGTGGCGGAGGAGGAAGGCTGGTCGTCGACCACCTCCTCCTCAGTAGCAGCCTTGGTGGCCTCCCCAGCAGGCCCCTTGCTGGCCTCCTCGGCAGTGGCCTTGCCGGGCTCCCCGGCAGCCCCTCAGCGGCGTCCTCAGCAACATCCTTGGCGGCCTCCTCAGCGGCGATCTTGTCGGCCTCCGCCGCGGCCTCTTTGGCGACGTCTCCGATGATAGTGTCCACGTCCTCCCAGTCCGCCGAGGAAGGATCCGGGTACCGAGAAGGAGAATGAGGTGAAGCCAAGATCAAAATTTGAAAGAAGAAAAATGAGCAGGAACAGGAGGCAATCAACTTACCTACGCCAAGCTGGGTCGAAGTGGCCCCCTCCCCACCGGCATTCGGTGCCGCGGCGGAGCCGCCAGCGCCCAAGTTCACCTCCTCCTCCTCCTCCTCATCTGTGTGCATGGGCTGGGTGCTTGGCGCCCTTCCCAGGGGCCCCCTCGGGGTGGCGTGGTCGATGGGTGTGGCGCATTGGGGGTGGCCCTCAGTAGCTCCTCCTACTGCCGTTCTCCTCCTGCAACCCCGGCAAGGTCAGCACCAGGAAGTTGTGCCCCACCACACGTTAATGGGGAGCGAGTGATGAATGCACGCTGGGGGCTGCGTCGGGGGCTGCTCTCCGGGCTGCTCTCCACCACCACCAGCGGCGTACTCGAGGTGCCCGCCGGGGGCTGGCCGCCCGCCGAGGCCTTGGCCCTCTTCGCCACCCTTTGGGCCAGCGTCTCCCTATCCCTGCGAGCATGAAGACAAGTCAGGAAAAGTGGCACGGTCCGAAGGGACAGAGATGATAAAAGACAAGACACTTACTCATCCTCCGCCTATTCTTCCGCGGCCTTCCTCTTCCTCCTCGGGCTAAGAGACCTGAGGTCGAAGAAGACCTCCGTATCGTCGCCTGGGGGAGGAGGAGAAGCAGGTGGAGTCGAGGGACGCTTGGACGAAGAAGGGGCAGCTGCTTTCTTCTTCGCCACCACGACCTTCACCGCCTTCCCCGCCGCCGCGGCCCTCGTCTCGCGCATGGACGCCTCCGGAGTTTGTTGTGGTTGTGCGGCCCTGCCGGGCCGGACCAGCTCACTAGAGATGGACCGCCGTAGGACACGCCCTCTCCCCGTGACTAGGGGCTTGACAGCCTCGGCCTCCTCCTCAGATGACTCGTCGGCGTCATCTTCGATGAGAGGGGCCCCGGTGCCGGCGCCGCTGGCCTCCCCGGCGGATTCCGCCCACTGGGCGAGCTCCTTCTCCTCCGCAGCCGTCGCGGCCTCATCCTCCATGCCGCCAGCGCTGCCGGCCTCCTTTGCGAGCTCCGCCTCGGCCTTCCTGGCGGTGATGTAGTCCAGCTCCGCATGCGTGGTGTCCTGGATGAGCCGCGGCTCCTCATGGACGTACCCCTCCACCATGGTGTCGAAGAATTCCTATACCTGACCCTCCTCCGGCTCGGCCAAATTCGGGTCAAGGTCGTGCGTGTTGAAGTCCGGCATCATGGCGATGATGTCATTTCGGCGAGAGTTGTTGCGCAGCGGGACCACCCCCGCCAGCAACCCGAAAAAGGGCCCCTTGGTGACCTTGCCAGCCTTCGCGGCCTTGCCAGCCCTCTCGGCCCTGCCGTCGCGACCCATGTCGATCTAGAAGAGCCGCTGGCAAAAGTGGGTGTGCGCCATCACCATGAAGTTGTGGTTCAGGCCAGGGCGGAGCCGCATAATGTCGGCCGCGTTGCTGAAAAGCCAAGCTGGCCTCCCCTAGTTGTGTAGAGGAGCGATGCGGCGGTGGATGAAATCCGCCCCAATCATCTCCAAGGTGAGCCCGACAGCGGCAAGGAGGTGGATCCTGGTGGTGGCGACCGTGAGCCTCCCGTCCTGGGCGTCGTCGTCACCCCAATCATCTCTGTGGACCGGCGGCGTTTGACGAACTTGGCAAAACTCCTGAGGATCCTCCTCCTCAATCCAGCACCACCGGCTCCGCCATTCCTCCCACCTCTCCTTCTGGGCGCCCTCTGGACACGTCCCCTTCTCCAGGGGCCTTGGGATCCAAGTGACATAACTAGAGATGGCGCCTCCCTTCTTGATCTGAGGATAGAAGTAGTGGCGGAAGAGCGCTGTGCTGGGAAGCACTCCGGCGAAGCCCTCACAGAGATGGGCGAAAAGAGCCATGCATGCCACGACATTTGGAGTGAAATCCAGCAGATGGAAGCCGTAGGTGTGCATGATGTCATTGAAGAAATCAGAGAAAGGGGGGTAGAGGCCACAGGAAAAGTAGTCGACGAAGAATGGGTACCGATTCGGGGCGGCCTTGGCGCAGTTGGCGGGGATGACGCGCGTGGCCGGGTGCCCCGTCGTCTCTCCCCCCATCTTGCACCCCCACAGGGGCCTGAAGTTGTCCCAAAGGTGGACCGCGTCAACCGTTGAGGGGAAGTAGGCGAGCTGCGTCCGTCGCGCCGCCGACTCGCTCTCCGGAGGCTCCGACCCCCCGACGTCCCTGGCCACTCCTTTGCTCTTGCTAGTCTTGGGTGCCATGGCGGCTGCGAGAAGTGGAGGAGAAAGGGGCAGTGAAAATGCGGCGGCGGCGAGCAAGAGCAGAGGCGTGACGAGGAAGAAGGAGAGAACGGCAGTTCCGAGATTGGAGAAATCACAGGGGGTAAATGAGCAGCGCGCCCGCGGTTGTTCCTTTTTACGAGGAAGGCGCAGGCCGCCTCTTTACCATGATGTGATACATGCGTGCGAAAACCGCCCCACGCACGACCCCACATCACGCATGACCCTCCACGTCGCGCGTTCAACGCGGGTTGTGGGGAAGCGCAGCAGACGGGAAATTACTGTGGTAAAACTCCGCCACACGTGCCCGCGCACCATTCTGGGCCTAGCCCAACAATGCGTCGTGCTTATGTGTGGCCCAGGCCCGGGGGCTCCTATCGGTGTACAAAAGTAGGGGCTCTCCTTTTGCACCCCTTAAACTTGTGCATGGGCAGTTAGAGCCGCGCCCACGGCCACACTAAGCAGGGCAGGGGAGGGATGCCGGAGCAACACCAAGACCAGAGGCACAAAGAGAGCAAGAGGGCGAGGTGGACTCCCCCGGCAAGACTCTTTCCGGGGTGGCTTCCACAACCTCGGCAGGATCCTTGCCGGGGGAACTTACCTAATGCCAACAGAGTGTACCACCCTTGAGCCCGAGGGGGCCCCTCGCCATATTGGAACCAAGGATCGGGAGGCACCTCCGTGGTGGCATGCAGATCTTTGTAGAGATCATAGACACACAAGATCAGATGGAAACCAAAAGACGACGACCCTTGGCGAGATCCTTGCCGAGGAGGTCCACGAGACCCCCGGCAAGACCCTTGCCGGGGACGGCCGCGGTGCCGCAGTGAGACCCTTGCCGGGCCCTCGGCAAGACCCTTGCCGAGGACACCCGCGTGGCCGCAGCCGTGCCCGCGTCCACCAAGACTCCACCGCCGCTCCCATACAACTGCCAGATCGACCAGCTGAGCCGGCATCTGCGTGGTAGCACGCAGCCTCTACACCAACTCAGCAAGCACCTGCGTGGTGGCATGCAGATCTTCATGAAGGCTCCACCACCGCGCCAGCCCATCGACCAGCCAATGTGGAGCTACAACGCCTCGTCAGCTTGGACGCGCGTCGGAGCCAGGCGAGGTGACGACAGCTGGGACGAGCTTCTTTGCCGTCCCTGATAAAGCAAGAGGGGCACATCGGCAGCGCATTAAATGCGTTTGTCTGACGATACCAGGGGATAGACTCAGCCCCTATACACCTTTCCACCTCCTGTGTGCCACTGTGGCAACCCCTTTTTGTCTATAAAAGTAGGCCCGAGGTGTACTGGAGAGGGATTCTGATCTTTTGGACTAGAGAGCGACTGCAGCTAGTTCAAGAACACAAGAATACCTAAATACTCATACAAGCAGGACTAGGTTTTACGCGTCTCCACGGCCCGAACCTGGGTAAACGATTTGTGTGCTGACCGCTAGACCCGCTCTTCGCACAACCCCGCGCCCGCCAACCATAGAAGGGATCCCAGTGACCCTGCTACCTCTTGAGCACTTGTGTTGGTTTTCCCTTGAAGAGGAAAGGGTGATGCAGCAAAGTAGCGTAAGTATTTCCCTCAGTTTTTGAGAACCAAGGTATCAATCCAGTAGGAGGCCACGCACGAGTCCCTCGCACCTACACAAACAAATAAATCCTCGCAACCAACGCGATAATGGGTTGTCAATCCCTACATGGTCACTTATGAGAGTGAGATCTGATAGATATGATAAGATAATATTTTTGGTATTTTTATGATAAAGATGCAAAGTAAAATAAAAGGCAATAAAAATAACTAAGTGTTGGAAGATTAATATGATGGAAGATAAACCCGGGGGCCATAGGTTTCACTAGTGGCTTTTCTCGAGAGCATAAGTATTCATGGTGGGTAAACAAATTACTGTTGAGCAATTGACAAAATTGAGCATAGTTATGAGAATATCTAGGTATGATCATGTATATAGGCATCACGTCCGAGACAAGTAGACCGACTCCTGCCTGCTTCTACTACTATTACTCCACACATCGACCGCTATTCAGCATGCATCTAGAGTATTAAGTTCAAGAGAACAGAGTAACACTTTAAGCAAGATGACATGATGTAGAGGGATAAACTCATGCAATATGTTGAAAACCCCATCTTGTTATCCTCGATGGCAAAAATACAATACTTGCCTTGCTGCCCCTACTGTCACTAGGAAAGGACACCGCAAGATTGAGCCCAAAGCTAAGCACTTCTCCCATTGCAAGAAAGATCAATCTAGTAGGCCAAACCAAACTGATAATTTGAAGAGACTTGCAAAGATAACCAATCATACATAAAAGAATTCAGAGAAGATTCCAATATTGTTCATAGATAAACTTGATCATAAACCCACAATTCATCGGTCTCAACAAACACACCGCAAAAGAAGATTACATCGAATAGATCTCCACAAGAGAGGGGGAGAACTTTGTATTGAGATCCAAAAAGAGAGAAGAAGCCATCTAGCTAATAACTATGGACTCATAGGTCTGAGGTAAGCTACTCACACTTCATCGGAGAGGCTATGGTGTTGATGTAGAAGCCCTCCGTGAGCAATGCCCCTCCGACGGATCTCCGGAACAGGTCCCAAGATGGGATCTCATGGATACAGAAAGTTACGGCGGTGGAATTAGGGTTTTGGCTTCGTATCTGGTAGTTTGGGGGTACGTAGCTATATATAGGAGGAAGGAGTACGTCGGTGGAGCAATAGGGGGCCCACGAGGGTGGAGGGCGCGCCTGGGGGGAGGCACGCCCCCTACCTCGTGGCCTCCTGGTTGATGTCTTGACGTAGGGTCCAAGTCCTCTGGATCTTGTTCGTTCCAAAAATCACATTCCCGAAGGTTTCATTCCGTTTGGACTCCGTTGATATTCTTTTTCTGCAAAACCCTAAAATAGGCAAAAAAACAACAATTCTGGGCTAGGCCTCCGGTTAATTGGTTAGTCCCAAAAATAATATAAAAGTGTATAATAAAGCCCAATAATGTCCAAAATAGAATATAATATAGCATGGAACAATAAAAATTTATAGATATGTTGGAGACGTATCAAGCATCCCCAAGCTTGATTCCTGCTTGTCCTCGAGTAGGTAAATGATAAAAACAGAATTTTTGATGTGGAATGCTACTTGGCATAATTTCAATGTAATTCTTTTAATTGTGGTATGAATATTCAGATCCGAAAGATTCAAGACAAAAGTTTAATATTGACATAGAAATAATAATACTTCAGGCATAGTAACTAAAAAAATTATGTCTCTTCAAAATAACATGGCCAAAGAAGGTTATCCCTACAAAATCATATAGTCTGGCTATGCTCCATATTCACCACACAAAGTATTCAAATCATGCACAACCCCGATGACAAGCCAAGCAATTTTTTCATACTTTTAATGTTCTCAAACTTTTTCAATCTTCACGCAATACATGAGCGTGATCCATGGACATAGCACTATAGGTGGAATAGAATGGCGGTTGTGGAGAAGACAAAAAGGGAGAAGATAGTCTCACATCAACTAGGCGTATCAACGGGCTATGGAGATGCCCATCAATAGATATCAATGTGAGTGAGTAGGGATTGCCATGCAACAGATGCACTTAGAGCTATAAGTATATGAAAGCTCAACAAAAAGAAACTAAGTGGGTGTGCATCCAACTTGCTTGCTCATGAAGACCTAGGGCATTTTGAGGAAGCCCATCGTTGGAATATACAAGCCAACTTCTATAATGAAAAATTCCTACTAGTATATGGAAGTGATAACATAGGAGACTCTCTATTATGAAGATCATGGTGCTACTTTGAAGCACAAGTGTGGAAAAAGGATAGTAGTATTGCCCCCCTTTTTTTGGTCCTTCCTTTTTTTGGCCTTTCTCTTTTTTTGGGACAATACTCTATGAATGATGATCATCACACTTCTATTTATTTACAACTCAATGATTACAACTCGATACTAGAACAAAGTATGACTCTATATGAATGCCTCCGGCGGTGTACCGAGATAGCAATGATGCATGAGTGACTTATATGAAAGAATTATGAATGGTGGCTTTGCCACAACTAAAATGTCAACTACATGATCATGCAAAGCAATATGACAAGGATGGAGCGTGTCATAGTAAACGGAACGGTGGAAAGTTGCATGGCAATATATCTCGGAATGGCTATGGAAATGCCATGATAGGTAGGTATGGTGGCTGTTTTGTGGAAGGTATATGGTGGGTGTATGATACCGGCGAAAGGTGCGCGGTATTTTGAGAGACTAGCAATGGTGGAAGGGTGAGAGTGCGTATAATCCATGGACTCAACATTAGTCATAAAGAACTCACATACTTATTGCAAAAATCTATTAGTCATCGAAGCAAAGTACTATGTGCATGCTCCTAGGGGGATAGATTGGTAGGAAAAGACCATCGCTCGTCTCCGACCGCCACTCATAAGGAAGACAATCAAGAAATACATCATGCTCCGACTTCTTAACATAACGGTTCACCATACGTGCATGCTACGGGAATCACAAACTTCAACACAAGCATTTCTCAAATTCACAACTACTCAACTAGCACGACTCTAATATCACCATCTCCATATCTCAAAACAATTATCAAGTTTCAAACTTCTCATAGTATTCAACACACTCATAAGAAAATTTTATTATTAATCTTGAATGCCTAAAATAATTAAAGCAAATTACCATTCTGTTTTGTAGGACTCTAAAAATAATCTAAGTGAAGCATGAGATAACAATGGTTTCTATAAAACAAATTTACCAACATGCTCTAAAAAATATAAGTGAAGTACTAGAGCAAAACTATATAACTCAAAAGATATAAGTGCAGCACATAGAGTATTCTAACAATTTCCGAATCATGAGTGTCTATCTCCAAAAGGTGTGTGCAGCAAGGATGATTGTGGTAAACCAAAAATCAAAGACTCAAATCATACAAGACGCTCCAAGCAAAACACATATCATGTGGTAAATAAAAATTTAGCTCCAAGTAAAGTTACCGATAGAAGTAGACGAAAGAGGGGATGCCTTCTGGGGCATCCCCAAGCTTTGGCTTTTAGGTGTCCTTAGATTATCTTGGGGGTGCCATGGGAATCCCCAAGCTTAGGCTCTTGCCATTCCTCGTTCCATAACCCTTCAAATCTTTCACCCAAAACTTGAAAACTTCACAACACAAAACTTAAAGTAGAAAATCTCGTGAGCTCTGTTAGCGAAAGAAAAAAAAACAACACTTCAAGGTACTGTAATGAACTCATTCTTTATTTATATTGGTGTTAAACCTAGTGTATTCCAACTTATCTATGGTCTATAAACTATTTTACTAGCCATAGATTAATTAAAATAAGCAAACAACACACGAAAAACAGAATCTGTCAAAAACAGAACAGTCTGTAGTAATCTGTAGCTAACACAAGATCTGGAACCCCAAAAATTCTAAAATAAATTACTGGACGTGAGGAATTTATCTATTAATCATATTCAAAAATAATTAACTAAATAGAAGTTTCCAAATAAAAATGGCAGCAATTCTCGTGAGCGCTAAAGTTTTCGTTTTTTACAGCAAGATTAAAAAGCCTTTCCCCAAGTCTTCCCAACGGTTCTACTTGGCACAAACACTAATTAAACACAAAAAACACAACCAAATCAGAGGCTAGATAAATTATTTATTACTAAACAGGAGCAAAAATCAAGGAATAAAAATAAAATTGGGTTGCCTCCCAATAAGCGCTATCATTTAACGCCCCTAGCTAGGCATAAAAGTAAGGATAGATCTAGGTATTGCCATAATAGTAAGATAGATCATTAAAACTCATTTCATATTCTCTATGTTCGGCAGCAAGTTTTTTTGAGGAAAGCAAAAGTAATCAAAAGGACTAAATTTAATTGGACAAAAGTCCCCAAGATCAACTTTGGGAGGTATAGGTTCCTCTCTTGGCCCTTCGTATTGCACAACCAATTCATCATTGTAAGCATTCTTTTGGTAGAACTTTGTGAGCCTATACTCAAGAGAATATCCTAGTTCATTATTTCAAATAGCCAAATCATCATTAAGTTCAGAAATTCTATCAACTAGAACATTGGTAGGAACCCTTTTTCTAAGATTTTCATTGAAAGCAACATAGTCTAGAGATTGAAAATGCATTATTTCTTCTTGATCAAAAAGGATAGCCTCTATGGGAGGACTGCAAGCGTCCACCCTATAATGCGCAAAGATTTCTTTGGCCTCTTTTATTATGAATCTAAACCCATGATCCAAAAAGATAGTAGCGGCACGCTTAAAAGAAGAATGCTCAATATAAGAAAATTCTAGGAAAATCCTTTGTATGCAAGGGTGCATGTGCATAAATTGCCTTTTAAGTTCAACCAAAAGCATGGCAATAGCATCCGCAAGACTACTAGTTCTATGAAGGATAGAACTACCCATAGAAGGCAAAGCACCGACACAAGTAAAGAAATATTGGATAACTCCTTTTCCAATAATATTACCACTACCAATACAGAATTTTTTCGTATGTAAGATAGGGGGTTCTTTAGCAGGAGCATCAGAATTTTTCATGATATTATTATTGTCCATATCGACAATAATTTCCCCAATTTCAGACATAACGGCAGAAAGTGCAAGGGGCAAAAAGAGGCAAACGGAGTAAGAGAGGGAGGACGGAGAGAGAGGGCGAATAAAACGGAAAGGGTGAAGTGGGGGAAAGGAAAACGAGAGGCAAATGGCAAATAATGTAATGCGGGAGATAAGGGTTTGTGATGGGTACTTGGTATGTT
This sequence comes from Triticum urartu, assembly GCF_003073215.2. Lineage (NCBI taxonomy): Eukaryota > Viridiplantae > Streptophyta > Magnoliopsida > Poales > Poaceae > Triticum > Triticum urartu. The sequence continues at coordinate 84,018,755 of NC_053024.1, read as the reverse complement.
GACTTTTGCGTAGACCTCCCCGGCAACGGCGCCAGAAATCCTTCTTACTACCTCTTGAGCACTTGCCTTGGTTTTCCCTTGAAGATGAAAGGGTGATGCAGCAAAGTAGCGTAAGTATTTCCCTCAGTTTTTGAGAACCAGGGTATCAATCCAGTAGGAGGCCACGCACGAGTCCCTCGCACCTACACAAACAAATAAATCCTCGCAACCAACGTGATAAGGGGTTGTCAATCCCTACACGGTCGCTTAGGAGAGTGAGATCTGATAGATATGATAAGATAATATTTTTGGTATTTTTATGATAAAGATGCAAAGTAAAATAAAAGGCAATAAAAATAACTAAGTGTTGGAAGATTAATATGATGGAAGATAGACCCGGGGGCCATAGGTTTCACTAGTGGCTTCTCTCGAGAGCATAAGTATTCACGGTGTGTAAACAAATTACTGTTGAGCAATTGACAAAATTGAGCATACTTATGAGAATATCTAGGTATGATCATGTATATAGGCATCATGTCCGAGACAAGTAGACCGACTCCGGCCTGCATCTACTACTATTACTCCACACATCGACCGCTATCCAGCATGCATCTAGAGTATTAAGTTCAAGATTACAGAGTAACTCTTTAAGCAAAATGACATGATGTAGAGGGATAAACTCATGCAATATGATGAAAACCCCATCTTGTTATCCTCGATGGAAACAATACAATACGTGCCTTGCTTCCCCTACTATCACTAGGAAAGGACACCGCAAGAGTGAACCCAAAGCTAAGCACTTCTCCCATTGCAAGAAAGATCAATCTAGTAGGCCAAACCAAACTGATAATTCGAAGAGACTTGCAAAGATAACCAATCATACATAAAAGAATTCAGAGAAGATTCAAATATTGTTCATAGATAAACTTCATCATAAACCCATAATTCATCGGTCTCAACAAACACACCACAAAAGAAGATTACATCGAATAGATCTCCACAAGAGAGAGGGGGAGAACTTTGTATTGATAAACTACTCACACTTCATCAGAGAGGCTATGGTGTTGATGTAGAAGCCCTCCGTGATCGATGCGCCCTCCGGCGGAGCTCTGGAACAGGCCCTAAGATGGGATCTCGTGGATACAGAAAGTTACGGCGGTGGAATTAGGGTTTTGGCTCCGTATCTGGTAGTTTGGGGGTACGTAGGTATATATAGGAGGAAGGAGTACGTCGGTGGAGCAACAGGGGGCCCACGAGGGTGGAGGGCACGCCTGGGGGGCGGGGGTAGGTGCGCCCCTACCTCGTGGCCTCCTGGTTGATGTCTTGACGTAGGGTCCAAGTCCTCTGGATCATGTTCGTTCCGAAAATCACGTTCCCGAAGGTTTCGTTCCGTTTGGACTCCGTTTGATATTCTTTTTCTGCGAAATCCTAAAATTGGCAAAAAAATAGCAATTCTGGGCTGGGCCTCCGGTTAATAGGTTAGTCCCAAAAATAATATAAAAGTGTATAATAAAGCCCAATAATGTCCAAAACAGAATATAATATAGCATGGAACAATCAAACATTATAGATACGTTGGAGACATATCAGACCCCATAGGTGTCGTCTCCCACCGACAGAGTCATTTCACTACTCCCCTTCCCTTCAATTTTTAGTGATCTTCTACCCGAAACACCCGCCTCCAAAGCGAAATAAGTTAAGCCCAAGCCCATAACTCAAAAATGACTTATTTACATCTTTTATGGCTTATTTTTACAGTATGCCCTGAAAAGGTGGAATCGAACTGGCCCTTAACCTGCAATTTAATTGTGCGTGCAATGACGAATCACTCCTACCTGCTATAGTGTACATTTAGGCATCATCATACATGGCATAATCTAATACATGTGCATTCCATTGTAGAATCTGGAATATGCAATGTTTACGTTAGTTCATACGTTGCACATGATGTTTAAATGCCCCTTAAATCTGGTTAGTCAAGTGATGGTCTTTAAGCCTCGTTCTTTGCTTCTTTTCTTGATATGTAAGATTTTCTCACACATCTGTTCAATTGTTGTTTGCATCAGCCAGTCATACTAGGACTGTTTGCTTTTATTACTTGTTGTTCTTGACCTAACACTCTAACAGAGCTTGTCAACAATTTAAACACTAAGTGCTGCTATAGTGGGGCCTTGTCTAACTCATAGGTGACATAAAGGTTTGGCTATACACTAAAGTAGGCTCTCCAAGAGTACCTGGAGATCCAGTTCGAAGGTATGCCTAGTTTTTACATAGTGCAGACATAGTAAATGCTCATTTCATTGTGTGCAAGTGTAAGAGATGTGGCATGTTTGATTATGTGGTATTGTTTTGTTATAATCTCATCCTTTTGTGTTGTTCACAGACTGGAAAGTATGCATATTTATCTTCCAAGGAGACGAGTAACTAGTTTGTGTCACCTTGTAGAGGGGGTGCAATGAAGATAAGATTGAGGATTTCCATGTACAAGATGTTAGGAAGGATCCTTGCAAGAGAAGTAGGAGCTGCGCTGAGCCTGTTCAATTAGTTAAGGTAAGTCACTGTATCCAACTCAACAGTTCAATTCCTTGTTTGTTTCAGGCATAGTTAATTTGCTCTTTTCAATTGCTTTATTTGTCCTCAGTTAATGAGATGCCCAAACAATGATGCCTGATGTTTGGTACTTGTATAACTATTAGTTGACATAATTAAAGGCCTTACCATTTAATTACTCTGGCGAAGTGTGCCTGAAGCTTTGAAGTCTATTAACCAACTATTATTGCATGATGCTCACAATCTAGTTTATACTAGGCTAATGATTGCAAAGTTTTTCTTGCTGTAGTAGGTTTGTATGAATCCCTTTGCTGTTCATTATGCTCCCTAAGACTTTAATTGAGCTAGAGAATGGTCAACTACTTGCTTACTTATACGCAACATGCTGTCTAAATTTGTAACATGTATGTATTTTGGATTGGGCCCCAACATCATGGTCCTCTGGTGAGCTAAGAGAGATTTCTGTATGCAGGCTCCACAAACTACCTTTTTTATAATTTTTAAAATATCACCTGCTTATGCTTCATGACGTGTAACATTATTGTTAGTGCTATTTTGCCATGTACAAAATAGTCTGTCTTGCTCGCTTCACTATTGCAACTATATTTTTGCCCTAGTCATGTATACTTACAGAAACATTTCAAGATGAAGTGACATCAACACAAAGATCTGCGAGCAGTGCGGTATGTCCGTTACTGAATGATTATGGATTGGAATTGGAATGTGCTAATGTTCTCGAGCATCAACTAGAGGTGGTAAGACAACGTGTACACAACGTACAATCAACAAGTTGAGACTAGACATGCAGGTATTAGATGCAGGAGTCAAAAAAATGAAACAAGACAGTGAGGTAACCATGAAGGAATTGGAGATTTTAAAGACTAAAATTTGTGCTATTGGAATCCGGCCAATCCTTTTTTCTGAAGAGATTATAGTTCAAATGGTAAGTTCTGTTGATGCGTGTCCATGATGTATGAGCTTTATTTGTCCAGTGTATGTAATTTGTTGTTTGTGTACGCTCTATAATCACTGGTGCCGAACTATAATGCCCAGTGGGTATATTCGGCCATAATTTCTTTATTGTATAGTGTAGGATTATTCTATGTTTCAATGCTTTTATTGTATAGTGTATGTTTTTAGAGGCGATAGTATAGAGTTGGATATTTCTTGAATATGCTATATCGTTGAAATGGGGGCCAACACGCCCAAACATTTCCTAGACGCCATACGAAGGAACAAACATGTGCAGTCAAAGCAGGCCTTAATTGGGCTGGTCAAAATAATATTAAGTGGATCCCAAATGGGCCCACCATAACAACGGCTCTTAGCAGGCCGTCAACAGGCCTAAAGCTCGATAGGGCTGTATAAATGGAAATCGCATGCAGGACTTTAGCAGGCCGAAATAAATGTCAAATTTGTCTTGGCCCTTTTACTTTACGGGCAAGTTAGAGGCCGAAAGTGTTATGGGCCAGAGGAGGCCCAATTTGCAAACTAGGCTTTTAACAGGCCGAAAGTCGCATTGGGCTGAAATGATGCCCTGCGGAACGTGGGCCCCTAATGGACCTAAAGTCAAAGGCCCAACTATTGTGCGGGCCCTTAACAGGCCGAGAGACAAAATGCGCTAAGAGTTGGCCCATTTACCAAATGGGCCGAGGACAGGCCTAAAGTCACAGCGGGCTAGAATTGGCCCAACTACAGAATGGGACGAGAAAAGGCCAAAAGACGTTTCGGGCCGTTAACAGGCTGGAATTGACGATGGGCTGCTAACAGGCCGAAAGAAGCCCGGGCCACAATTGGGCCCAAAAACGTAGCGGGCCGTTAACTGGCTTAAACTAACGACGGGCTAGAAATTGTCAAATCTAGAATGGGCCTTTGATGGGCTGATTCTGTGTAACTTGTATGGGCCGTACTTGTAAATGGACCTGACTCAAGTAGGCCGCTAATGGGTTGGCCCACTTATTTTGACAGGCCTGGCCTTTTCACCTAAATGGGCCTCTATTGGGTTGTGCCATGTGTCGACGTATCATAGGAGCCTCCTGTCCAATGAGCTGTCCGAACGTTGAGCCGACACGTGTTTCCTCAGGCCAATGAGAATTTTACACGTGGAAAATTCCCATTGGTCTAGGCTATTAACGGGTTATCGGATCCAAAACCGGACCCAATAGCTTAACGGCGTCCCGTTACGGTGGATGCCACGTGTCGGTCACCCTTGACGAAAGCACTTCTATGACGCGCGATTTATCGTCATGGAAGTGGACACTTCTGTGATGATAATTTTGGTAATGTCATGGAACACATCTACGACAGCACAGGTATGACTATCTTGATTCTGTCATAAATTTGTCATGGATGTACATGCATGATAGAAAATGTGACCTACTGTGACAAACACGTATCATCACAGAAGTGTCTTTTTTGTAGTGATCTTCAATATTCGTCATCACCAACCCTTCTCCATCGCCAATTCCATGATGCTCCCCACCGTGAGTAATTCCTTCGTAGGCTCGCTGGTCGGTGAGGAATTGGATGAGAATCATCATGTAATCTAGATAGTTTTGTTAGGGCTTGATCCCTAGTATCCACTATGTTCTAAGATTGATAATGCTATGACTTTGCCATGCTTAATGCTTGTCACTTTGGGCCCGGGTGCCATGATTCTAGATCTGAACCGTTTATGTTATCACCATTATATCCATGTTCTAGATCCGATCTTGCAAGTTATAGTCACCTACTACATGTTATGATCCGGCAACCCCGGAGTGGCAATAGTCGGGACCACTCCCGGTGATGACCGTAGTTTGAGGTGTCCATGTATTCATCGTGTGTTAATGCTTTGTACCGGTTCTCTATTAAAAGGAGGCCTTAATATCCCTTAGTTTCCAATTGGACCCCGCTGCCATGGGAGGGTAGGCCAAAAGATGTCATGCAAGTTCTTTCCATAAGCGCATATGACTATTTACGAAATACATGCCTACATTATATTTATGAACTTGAGCTAGTGCCGTATCACCCTAGGTTATGACTGTCACATGATGAATATCATCCAAAAAATTACCGATCCAATGCCTACGAATGTTTATTATATTATTCTTGCTAAGTTACTACTGCTATTGTTACTGTTGCACTTGCTACGAAGTTACTGCTATCACTGTTACTGTTACTGTTGATGCTACCACTACTATCAAATCTATCATATCTCGTGCTACTGATCACTTTGTTGCATATAATTAATCTCCAGGTGTTACTGAATTGACAACTCATTTTCTAATACTTAAAAATATTCTTTGGCTCCCTTGTGCCAAATCTATAAATTTGGGTTGAATACTCTACACTCGAAAACTGTTGTGATCGCCTATACTTGTGGGTTATCAATACTAGTCCCCTCCCACCTCTTCGACGCATACTATATACCACCATAACACAAACAAAAAAGGATTCTACCTTGCTGGTCAAATTAACCTCACTGCCGGCTGTTCGTCAAAGTGATGGATGACGACCTCGCGGGCCCACAGAAAGCATCACACGTGAGTACCGAGTGTCCTGTAGGACAACCATCGACTACATGTGGCCAAAACATGTATGTATGAAAGGGTTGTGTAATGTTTTAAATAACGAATTCACGACTTTGATATGGCACCTGCCTAACAAAACGGCCAACCCACACGCTGGCTCACAAATCATAGTGTACTGCGAGCCACCCCCCCCCCCCCCCCCCCCCGCACACACCGACACACACACCGCGTATCCACCGCAACTACAATGCATGTTAAATTATCCTGCGGTGAACATATCTTCCCAAAGGAGGGACGTTTTAATTTCGAAAAAACAGAGATCATTAAGACATTTTAGTACATTAATTAATTGATTTTCTACGGGTATAATGTGCCAAAATCAGATTTGAGCTGCGTGCACACATGACAGTGCACCTAAATGGATTACAAAAACACATGTGTCTCCCTAGGTGCATGTTTACTCCCCATGCAAGAAATTTCAAACATTGAGAATCTTGATTTTTAAATTCTAGTACATCCAAAACTTATTTGAAGTTCATGAAACTTACCATGTTGTCATATGGAAACCAATACAAAGTGGCATTGTACTTTTTTGTCAAATTTGAGACCAGTTTTGATGTAATCTTTATCTAATTACAAATGGGAGATTATTAATAATTGGGAATCGATATCCCAAACGGGTTATTTATTCGAACCGTGAGCGTTAGACCAACAATGGATACGTGCCATGCTTTGGTTAAGCAATAAAGCGGCAACATTAATCATCCAAATAGAAAAACAATATACATGCCGCCACGGGACGCACGCGAGCAGTCCGCCGCACAGGTAGACCGGGAGGCGTGCGTGCAGGCGTGTGAATTAACGGAGGCATGCTCGCTGCGCAGTGTCATCAGGAGGCATGCGAGTTGCTGTGTGAAACGACGGTAGGCATGCCAACAGTCCGGTGCGCAGGCTCATCGGGAGGCCAGCCAGCGATCGCTGCCCGCCTCTCTCCTACTACTCCATATTAATGGTGCGCCCGAGAGGCCACACCCCCATCCTTGCCACACACACAATCCTGTCTCTCCGCTTGCATCCTTGATGCCGCTCTTAGTTCTCAAAGTCGTCCGTGTATGAGGATGCCACCGAAGTGCCCCATCGAAGGGAGTGGCGACGCCGGGGCTGCTGAAGCACCGGAGCACGGCGTGGAGATGGGGACAGAGGTTGCCGTCACCGCCGTCGAGTTATCGCTGCACCCTGACGTCGTCGACGGCGTCGAGCTTCCACAACAGAAGGCGTAGTTCCACACCGACTCTAGTGACGACTCGGGTGACGACCCCAGCGATGACTCCGACAACCACTCCAGTGACGACTCCGACGACGACAGACAACTGGTTAGTCATCTATGCCCATTTATGTGTCAAATAGATCCTAGGGTTTTTCTGGTTACTCCTGCCTCCCCCTTTTTGGAATAGAAATCCTATGGTTATGTTCTCCCAATCCATGAAATCTGAGTAAGTTTCGTTAGATCCGTGTAGTGTATTGATTGATTGAATGGTACAAGTGATAAGTGATTAGTTATTTCATCTGTGCAAATGATTTCTGCTAGTAATCCGACTAGGGTTAGTGTTCGTGCTAATAATTCCTATCCATGACTTGACAATTTCTTTTGAATGACCTACATATATGTTTGTGCCATTATTTTCTTCAAGATTGGTATGTACATAGACAACTGTGCTCAAAAATCAAATCATAATCTCTGGATATGTATAAATAAATAGCCATAAATTCCTAATGCTACTTCACGACATGTAAATATTGATTTAATGACAAATTTGTTTTACTATTTGTATAGGTGCGGGAGCTTTATGCGGGAATGCATAACAGGCGTATTAGGACCTGGAACGACGGCTATCAATGCCCATTTTGCAACCACAAGCTTCATGACGCGTATCTAAGTGTTTTGGCGCATGCAAGAGGACGGGTCGTTGGCTCCGTCAAGCAGAAGTATTCTCGCAGGGTGGCGCACGATGCGTACGCCGACTACCTGGAGAAGCTTCAGGATCGTGCCGGCATGTGAGATGAGATGTGGGACCGAACTATGTACGCTTGAGTATTCTTAATGATGGTTGAACTATGTACTTATGGTTGAACTATGCTTTTGTACGTGTACGCTTATTATCTATGTCTGAGTATGTTTAATCTATGTTATCTTATGTCTAACCGTGGGATATTGATATAATGGAACCCGCGGTGATGATTTCATCAATCACTGACAATTGTATACCAACAATCGTTTGCTGAAAACACACACAACTTGTTAACAGGAATCGTCTGTGTTGTTATCGGTCTTCCCACACATTTCCGATTATAGACCTGTTTACGGCGTATCACACACATCTTGTTTAGTTGAACCATTTATGTTCTCTTGGCTCAACGCAAACAGTTCATCCGAGTGAACTGTATGTCGTATATCGCACACACATTGATCTGGCTTACCGTTTCTTTTGTGTTGCCTAATCACAAACGGTTCATCCGAGCGAACAGTATGTTGTATAAAGCACACACCTTCATCTGGTTGCCTGTTTCTTTTGTTCCTCCTCATCACAAACAGTTAATTGAACTGAACCGTGTGCCCTACATCACACACGCAACTAAAATCTGAAGCGTGTTTAATGCATCCGTCATTGCAAACATTTTGATGGGTTTTTACACTACCATTTGTGATTATTGCATCGCACACAGTTTTGTCAAAGGGTCTCTGATCGTAATGTCACGTTAGTAGCATCCTGCAGTAGTGGGCATGCTTTTCCTGTCAACTAAAATGACCGAGATTTCCCAATATCTTCAATGCTAAACACATTATAGGCGATTCCCAAACAGAAAATAAAGTTTATTTCCTTTCCACCATCCTTTCATAATCCATGGCTAGTCGTATTCACAGGTGCCTTCCATACCAACACTTTCCAAGGAATTAATTATTAATATTTTTTTTCATTTCGGGACTAGGCATCCCTATTACCTTGCCACCTTCTCGTGCAATGACAAGTGAATAAACATTCATCGTGAGAATATCACGCCTAGCATGGAAAATATTGGCCACCCCTACCTCTTCATGAGCGGTACGACACACAAAACATATTTTTTTGAATGATTAGAGTCGGTACATGCAAATTTACTTGGAACGACACATAAATACTGCCTATAAGTAGGTATGGTGGACTCATTTGGCACAACTTTGATTTTAAGGAATTGGATGCACAAGCAGTATTTCCGCTTAGTACAAATGGAGGCTAGCAAATAGATTGAGAAGCAACCAGCCAAAAAACAAAAACAGTCATAAACATTCTTTGAACATAACTAACACTGAATAATGCATGATAAGTAGGATGTAACTTCACTGCATAACTATTGACTTTACGTGCATGCATAGGGAATCACAAACCTTAACACCAATAATTTTACTAAAGAAAAATTATTCACTAGCATAACTCACATATTATCATCTCCATATCGCAAAACTACTGCAAGGAATCAAACTATCATATCCAATGATCTATATCAAAGTTTTTATTATATTCTTCTTGAATATTCATCACTTTGGTACCAAGTTCTTATCTTGTGTACTCAAAAAGATATAAGTGAAGTATGAGAGTTCATCTATTTCTTCAAAATATTATCTTGGGAGCTGAGCGCCTTTTGGCTTTGTATTGAGTTTTGGATTATTTTGTGTTCTAATGGTTTTTGCAGATTGCAACCAACCATGGTCCTTCAAGAACAAATTTGTCAGGTAGGTGTGGAATTAGTAGCAGGACCAGTTCGAGGAGAGAACTTCATATCTGTTGGTCCTGACTTATTTGGTAAAGTATTTTGAGATAAACTCTCGGTTAATTGATATGGTGAAAGAGAATACATTCCGAGGTGATGCAACTGAATGTCCTTATAAACATATTGAAAGCTTGAACACTACGTGTGGAACTTGCTGGATTTAACTAATGAGGAGATAAAAGCTTCACTTGAAAGATGAGCTGCTAAATGGCTATCACATTAGCCCATAAGTACCCTTAGTAGTTGGCCAAGATTATTATCTGCATTCTATGCTTGTTATTACCCTCAAGGAGTGTTATATACAATCACTGGTGCGCGTCCACTAGTAGAAAATGGGTCAAATGTGAAGCACATTAGTGCCAGTTTGATTTTGAGCCAGCACTAATGTGTGCATTAGTGCCGGTTCCAACGGCTAGCCGGCCGCTCTCATTAGTACCGGTTTGTGGCGAACCTTTAGCACCGGTTCATGCCACAAACCGGTACTAAAGTGAGTGGTGGCAGGATATTGTCAGTCTGGGGCCCCTCCAGCACCTTTAGTACCGGTTCGTATCACGAACCGGTACTAAAGGTCGCCCTACATAAAACCTTCGTCCACCCGTGCTCGCTCTGTTCTTCCCCTTTCCCCTCTCCTCTCTGTTCTTTCCCTCTTCCTCTCATGCTCATCACACATTTTGCCCAAAATTTGTCAAGATTTGAAGGCCCCCATCCATTCAAATGATCACAAAGGTTAGCAACTTTGTCCTTTCATCTCTCATTGCTAGATTAGCTCTTGCAATGCTTTATATAGTGATTGATTTGTGAGTTTAGTAATTTGGGAGGAATTATATATATATATATGCTAGTATTTGATTTATATGCAATTTAAGGTAAAAAATAACACTTAGTTTGCATATGTAGGTGTGGTTTACTTAGTGCCTTCTAAATCTCCGTCGTAACCACCGTCGATCGCCCGCAACGTCTCGTCGCCGGCACCACCTTGTGGTGAGCCTCTTGTTCATGAATGTTTTATATAAAAATTTGATGTTTGTGTGATTTGGATATATAGTTACTCGTATAATTATCTTACCCATACGTTGTTTGTTATACATAGTGCCATGGTTTTGATATCCGTCCCCGTCGGCCCTCGTCCGGGTTATGATTCGGATGTGGTATATTCCCTTTTAAAACTATTTGTTGCATTTCGTGTTTATGACAAATTATGCCCATCAAGTTGACATAGATATTTGTATGTAGGAGGTAGTTGAACCGGAAATTCCAACCGACCCTATTGTCGAGAGGTTAAATTTAGTTGAAAGAGAAAACGGGGATTTGAAGGAAAAATTGAAAAGAATTGAGGGGGAGAAGATGGAATTGGAGTTGCATGTTGCCGATGTCGTCGATGATCACAACATTAAGATGGAGAAAATGCGCTTGAAGATTAGAAAGATTAGAAATTATGCCATTCATAGTGAGGCTTGGTATCATTATGCTGTTGGATCAATTGTTACCTTAGTTGCGATCTTGATCGCATTTGTTGTTGCACTTAAATTCTTTAGCTAGAGAGTTATTTGTTTGTTGCATTTAAGTGTTGTATGAACTTTATGTATGAACTTGTATTAATTTGGTCTTTTTCGGTGTTGTGTAATGAAGATGAGCTGACAATGGATGTACGATGACCGATGCTCTCCCGAGTTCATTAATGGCGTGCAAACTTTTCTGCTTGCGGCTGAGGCAAACAAGCGGGCGGATGGTTTTATGCCTTGTCCATGTGCTCGCTGTAAGAATGATCTAAATTACTCTAAGTCAAGAACCATTCACGTCCACCTGTTTAAGTCCGGTTTCGTGCCCCACTATAATGTTTGGACCAAGCACAGAGAAAGAGGGGTTATGATGGAAGACAATGAAGAAGAAGAGGACGATGACAGCTATCCTGGCCATGGGTTCCCTGAATACGATGATACAACAATGGGGGAAGAAGCTGAGCCAGTAATGCGGGAAGAAGCTGAGCCGGCAATGCAGGAAAAAGCTGAAGAAGAGGCATCAGATGAGCCCGTTGATGATCTAGGTCGGGCCATTGCCGATGCAAAGAGAAACTGCGCAAGTGATTTGGAGAAGAAGAAGTTGCAGTGCATGTTGGAGGATCACAAAAAATTGTTGTACCCGAATTACGTAGGTGACAAGAAAAAGTTGGGCACCACACTGGAATTGCTGCAGTGGAAGGCAGAGAATGGTGTATCTGACAAGGGATTTGGAAAGTTGCTGGTAATGATAAAGAATATGCTTCCAAAGGACAACGAATTGCCTCAGATTGCGTACGAAGCAAAAAGGCTGACTGCCCTCTAGGGTTTGAGGTGTAGAAGATAAATGCATGCCCTAATGATTGCATCCTCTACCGCGGTGAGTACGAGGATTTGAACACTTGCCCGGTATGCGGTGCATTACGCTATAAGATCAATCGCGATGACCCTGGTGATGTCGAGGGCGAGCGGCCCAGGAAGAAGATTCCTGCCAAGGTGATGTGGTATGCTCCTATAATACCACGATTGAAACGTTTGTTCCAAAACAAAGAGCATGCCAAGGTGATGCGATGGCACAAAGAAGACCGCAAGAAAGACGGAAAGTTGAGAGTACCCGCTGACGGGTCGCAGTGGATAAAAATCGAGAGAAAGTATGGGAAGGAGTTTGAAGATGACGCAAGGAACGTATGGTTTGGTCTAAGCGCAGATGGCATTAATCCTTTTGGGGAGCAGAGCAGCAACCATAGCACCTGGCATGTGACTCTATGTTTGTATAACCTTCCTCCTTGGTTGTGTATGAAGCAGAAGTTCATTATGATGCCAGTGCTCATCCAAGGCCCTAAGCAACCCGGCAACGATATTGATGTGCACCTAAGGCCATTAGTTGAAAAACTCTTACAGCTGTGGAATGGAACAGGTGTGCGTGTGTGGGATGAGCACATGGGGGAAGAATTTGACCTAAAGGCGTTGTTGTTCGTGACCATCAATGATTGGCCTACTCTCAGTAACCTTTCAGGACAGACAAACAAGGGATACCGCGCATGCACGCATTGTTTGGACGATACTGACAGTATATATTTTGGCTAATTGTAAGAAGAATGTGTACCTGGGACATCGTCAATTTCTTCTGAGCAGGCATGCCGTAAGAAAGAAAGGCAAGCATTTCAAAGGTGAGGCAGATCACTGGACGAAGCCTCGCCACCGTACTGGTGCCGATGTACATGATATGGTCAAGGATTTGAAGGTAGTCTTTGGAAAGGGTCCTGGCGGACAACCTGTTCGGAATGACGCTGACGGGCGCGCACCAATGTGGAAGAAGAAATCTATATTTTGGGACCTGCCCTATTGGAAAGACCTAGGGGTCCGCTCCGCAATCGACATGATGCACGTGACGAAGAATCTTTGTGTGACCCTGCTTGGCTTCTTGGGCGTGTATGGGAAGACAAAAGATACACCTAAGGCACGAGAGGACTAGCAACGTATGCACGGAAAAGACGGCATACATCAGGGTCATGCCAGCTACGCTCTTACCAAAGACGAGAAGGAAATCTTTTTATAATGCTTGCTCAGTATTAAGGTACCGTTTGGCTTCTCGTCGAATATAAAGGGAATAATAAACATGGCAGAGAAAAAGTTCCAGAACCTAAAGTCTCATGACTGCCACGTGATTATGACGCAACTGCTTCCGGTTGCATTGAGGGGGCTTCTACCTGAAAATGTTCGATTAGCCATTGTGAAGCTATGTGCATTCCTCAATGCAATCTCTCAGAAGGTAATCGATCCAAAAATCATACCAAGGTTAGAGAATGATTTGGTGCAATGTCTTGTCAGTTTCGAGTTGGTGTTCCCACCATCCTTCTTCAACATCATGACGCACATCCTAGTTCACCTATGCGAAGAGATTAACGTTTTGGGTCCTGTATTTCTACACAATATGTTCCCCTTTGAGAGGTTCATGGGAGTCTTAAAGAAATATGTTCATAACCATGCTAGGCCAGAAGGAAGCATCTCCAAGGGCCATGAAAATGAGGAGGTCATTGAGTTTTGTATTGACTTTATTCTTGACCTTAAGCCGATTGGTGTTCCCGAATCGCGGCATAAGGGTAGACTGGATGGAAATGGCACGCTAGGAGGGGATCAAATAATATGTATGGACGGACATTCTCTCACTGAAGCACACTACACAGTTCTACAGAATTCCGCCTTGGTGGCTCCGTATATGGACGAACACAAGAATTTTCTATGCTCCAAACACCCGGAGCGGTCTAATGACTGGATTACACGTGAACAAACCAGGAGTTTCGCTGGCTGGTTGCAGACACGTACCATGCATGACGCCTCTATTGAAGATGACATGTACTCGCTGTCCCAGTTACCATCTTGGAATATAATGACTTCCAAAGTGTACGAGATAAATGGTAATACATTTTACACGATCTCCCAAGATAAGAAGAGCACCAACCAAAACAGTGGTGTCCGCTTTGATGCAGCAACCAAGACGGGAAAGGAAACATATTATGGTTATATACAGGACATATGGGAACTTGACTATGGACGTGGTTTGAAGGTCCCTTTGTTTCGGTGCAAATGGGTCAATATGACACGAGGTGGGGTAACGGAAGACCCGCAGTACGAAATGACAACAGTGGATCTCAACAATCTTGCGTATGCAGACGAACCATTCATCCTAGCCAATGATGTGGTACAGGTTTTCTATGTGAAGAACATGTCTACCAAGCCGAGAAAAAGAAAATATAAGGAAGCGAATGCATCATACGGTGAGCCAAAGCGGCACATAGTTCTTTCTGGGAAGAGAAACATCGTGGGAGTGGATGACAAGACAGACATGTCAGGAGATTATGAAAAGTTTGATGAAATTGCTCCATTCACAATGAATATTGACCCGAGCATCCCGTTAAATAATGAAGATTTTCCATGGTTACGGCGCAAAGGGACACACACGAAGAAAAAGTTTCACACCCAAAGATCTGGGATGTGATCGGCTTCACTATCATGACTTTCTTCTGTGTTTCACACCCAGGAGGGAACCTCTGTAATAGTTAGGGTAGTTATGTGTTTTGGCATTTGAAACGCGAAGAAATTTTATGTGCAAACAAATTCTTTCATGTATTTAGTGATTTCTTCAGCTAAATTGAAAAACACTTCAAATGAACTCCGAAAAGGTTGAAAGTTGGCATGGTATCATAATTTGACCCACATAGCATGTGCAAAAAAGTAGAGCGGGTTACGGCAAAAACTGGATGCACTTCGTGTACAAAATGGACAATCTCTTTCGAACTATCAGGGTTTCAGGCGAAAACTCATCTGTTACAAAGGCATTTCATTTTTTAAATAACCTAAGCATTACCAAATTGAATATAATGATAAAACACACTAATATTAAACATAATAAAAAAGAATCACTGAAAAATGTATTCACAAAGAAACTCTAAATACAACAAAAAACAACTAAAAATAAATAAAACAAAATTAATAATGCAGGAAATAAAAAAAAGCTCGCCTACTGGGCCACAGCGGCCTGCATACGACTAGAAACCCAACCTGTTGTTGGGCCAGGATGCAGGCCCGCAAGCCCAATAGGCCCCAAATGGCAGAGTAGCAGAGGTAGGCCCAGAAGGCCTGCATTTGAGAGGAGCTCAGTGCAGTGCCCACGCCGGGGCTTATAAACTGGTCCTGGCGCTCCTCGACTAGTGAGGTGGGACTAAACATCTGCGCCCCTCGCCTGCCAGCGCACCCCCAATTAGTACCGGGTCGTGGCACCAACCGGTACTAAAGGGGGGGGGTCTTTAGTACCAGTTGGAGCCACCACCCGGTACTAAAGGCCTGCCCTTCCCACCGCTTGGCCTGGCCAAAACAGATCTTTAGTACCGGTTAGTGGCTCCAACCGGTATTAAAGGTCCATCCTATATAAGAAAACACTTCAAAATTTTGCAGTTTCATCTCCCACTTCCTCTCTGCTTCATCGCCGCCGCCCCGTCCCGCGCCGTCGCCGCCGCCGTCGCACTGTGACACCCCAAATTTTTGACCTTGTTTTATTAATTAAAATTTTTGCCAGGAAATTAAAACTTTTATTTTCTGGGCTCCCATTTTATTTTTGAACCATTATCTCCCTTGCTATTATGGAGTTTTTCCCCAAAATGAAAACTTTTCAAATATGTTTTTGGACTTGTTTAAACCTCTCAAGAAAAACTTTTCTTTCATTAGTATAACTAATTACCTAATTAATTTGCCTGATCTTCATTTTATTGAAAATGGTTTTTTTCAGGTTATGTGGCCATATTTGAACTACAACCCCTTTAAAAATTTATTCAAAAATCCCACCAAAATTTGGAGATGTCATGTGATGTTTCTAAATCACTTTTATGCAAAAATATCTTTTATTCATGTAATATTTTGAGCTCTGCATCAATTTTTCTTCTCTGGTCCAGAGTGCAATTTTGCACTGCAACCCATTTAAATATTTCCTTCTGGCCTCCACCAAAATTATGGGATGTTGGTAGTAGCATATGATTCAACTTTATGCAAAAACCCAGTGATGTTATTTGAAAATTTTGAGTGAATCAACCTCATTTTCATTCTGGTCCAGCCTTGTGATTTCTACTACAACCCTACTTATTTTTGATCCAGTGACCTTGTTCCTTCTCCTACTTGTAGACAGCCCTACCAAACCCCTAAGTCCAGAAGCATGCACCCATTGGATCAATTTTGGTTCATGAAATAATGCCATTTATCTCCTGTCCAGAATTGAAGTTCTGCAAAACTTGCACTAGCAAGTTTGTGCTTTCCACCAACTAACCTCACCACCCTCTTGTGCATCCAAAGAGACTTCTATCTGGAGATTTTGGCCCCTCCAAGAAAAGCCTAGGTGCCTGTGGCATTTTGTCAAACAGATGGAGAGCATGGCCAGATTTGACATGATCTTGTATTTGCATTGTGAACTTGGTCTCCTGACCTAACCACCTTGTCCCTTGATCGCCCCACTATCCCTAACCTAGCCTTGTTTCTCGCCAGCCTCTCCCGCGACCTCTAGCGTGCTCTGGCATTGTGTCGAACACATCCCGTGCGTGCTCTGGGCGCGAGCAGAGCACGCGTTTTGCACGTGCCGCGCCCGAGCCGCCGCGTCGCGCCCCTGGTTTTGCCCTCACTGCAGAGCCGCGCCACGCGCTCCCCTTCTCTCCGCAACACGCCAAGCAGCCCTGGTGCCCTGCAGCACCGCTGTCAGAGCCCTTGGCAGCACGCCGGCGTCCGTAGCGCGTTACTGCCAGGTCGGTGCCGCCCAAGCCCCAGCTGCTCGCCACCTGCCCCTGGAACAGCTCAGCCTCATCCTCTCGCGTGTCCTCTAGCTCTCGTCGCCGCCACGGAACCCTGCCGCTACAGGGAGGCGGTTCGCCGGCAAACTTATCCACGGCCGCCGCAAACCGACCTCGTCACACTATAAAGAGAGGCCCCCGAGCACGTTACGTTCGCGAGGCAGCCTCAGCATGCTCCCCTAGTTCTTCCATGGCAGCCAATCGACCCGGGGAGGTCTTCTTCCCCACCTCTGACGACTGCAGCCGCGGCCACTGCCCCGGCCATTCCGGCGCCACCAGAGCCTCCTTCTCTCCACTCTCTTCACCAGGAACTCCCTCTCCCTCTCATGAGTCCAAAACCCCACTCAATTTTTGCTCGGGACTAGCCGCGGGAGAAAGTTCACTTCGCCCCCGAAACGTCCTCCGCCGCGAAGCTCACCGCCGGCAGCTCACCCCGTCCCCGCCGACCCTACGACTACCGAAAGGACCGCCCTCGAACCGTGGATCCATCCCCACCCTCGGTGTCTCGAACGGTGCCGCCGTTCGCCGGCGAGCGTCGCCGGAGTTCCGCCTCCGCTCGGGACAGAGGAAGAGGAGGGAGAGGACTAGTCAAACCTGACCAGTGGGCCCCCCCTGCACCCACTGTCAGTGACCCACCCCGCGGCCACGCGTGTTAAGTGAAAGCGTAAAACCCCAAGTACGTAACCCCTACTTAGAAAGCGTATTCGTGGCTGAAACGTTTTCTTTTCTGTTTTATTTTAAATAACAGATTTTGACCACAACTTTGACTCTCTATAACTTTTTAAATACAACTCCAAATGAATTAATTCTTTTTCCTACATCTCTCAAATATTGTCTAGTTTATTTTAAGATTTATTTGAAAATTTTCCAAACAACTTTTTTGCACTGTTTTTGAAATATGTGTTATTTGCATATTTTTGAAAATAGGATTTTTGAAGAGAAGAAAGCTTTCAAAAGATTTGGAGTGCACCCTGCCTTTCCACACCATGAAGGCAAGCATTCTGAACCCCGGCATAATATTTTTGGTGTGTTAGTTGACACGTTTATAACACCACCTTATTTCGGAGAACTTGTTATTTCATGTGATATGGTCATTTGCATGGATGCATACTCGTGATTTCCTTGCTGTTGGAAATAATATATACATGTGATGGTAATCATCCTCATGTGCCTTGCATGCATGCCGTAAAGGAACCCGGGAAAGCCTCTGCCTTGGGTAGGCGTGAGCTTGTCGCCGGTCTCCGTCGGGACGGTTATGTCCGGTATGGCATAGTAAGGTATAATGGGTGGTGATTCTGTTGGTTGAAATATATTTGTTATACATGTCATGCAGGGAACTCATAAGCCTTCTGAGTCGGCCATAGATCGAGTCTTGTTCCGGTAACCCCCATACTTGTTTCGTACTGCCACTGGTCCCTACCGTAGGTGGGGTATGGTTCAGTAAGTTGTTAACCCTTGTCTTGGCACACACCGTATAGAGAGGCCATGGTGGAAGATACCGGTTGTAGCCGGTAGGCATGCCACCTGGTCCGGGGGCATGGGTGTATCCGGTTGGGACCGAGAGGGGGGCACCCCTTAGAGCGCGCGATAGAAATTTGATCCCATGCTACGCGAGGTTGTAGCCTCCCCACTCAGAGTTTTGCTTAACAGGTGTCATGGGTGATTCCAGACACGAGTAAAAGCTGGTGTGTGCAAGTCAGGTGTGTTTCAATTAAAAGACCGTAGACGGAATTAGTCTGATGGACTAAAGGAATCTGTTACTCGTGGGTAAAGAGTACACTCTCTGCAGAGATATTAAACCTATTCGAATAGCCGTGTCCATGGTTAAGGACTACAGTCTGGGATGGGTCAAGTGTCGGTCTTAGTGTCGGCCTTCGGAGGAGAAACTACTAACCCGAATATTGATTATGACTTGTGATATATGATGGTTATGATTATTATTTTGTGATGGACTAACCCGTTGCGTTATTTGTATCCCTGGGATGGTTCTACCTCCTGGATATTCATTATGATCATTTATTTTATGAGCACTTTATGTGGTGTCGCTCAGACGCCCGACTGTGGCATTTCTTTTATAAGCACTTTATGTGGTGTCGCTCAGACGCCCGACTGTGGCTTTTCTTTTATAAGCACTTTATGTGGTGTCGCTTAGATGCCCGACTGTGGCATTTCTTTTAAAGCCCTTTATGTGGTGTCGCTCAGACGCCCGACTGTGGCATTTCTTTTAAAGCCCTTTTTGTGGTGTCGCTCAGACGCCCGACTGCGGCATTTTATTTCCACTCTATTACTGCTTATTCATGTTGCATGAAAATAACCTGCTTGCATGCATAAAGGATGTTATATTTATGACTGACGATGTGATCATGGAATTTTTCAGTGCATGATTATCAATTATATTATACCTGTGTTCTTAATGTTTGCGAGTACATTCAAAGTACTCACTGGCTTGTCCCTGGCTATTGTCTTGGCCAGATTTGCTTGCTTGGAGAGGAGCGTGGCGATGACAGTCTCGGGACCTAAGCAACGGTGATAGCAGCCTCGCGAAGATAGGAGTTAACCTGGTCAGCTGTTCCTGTGGGAAATGGAGTCCCATAGACACTGATGACCCACAAACCGCTTCCGCCATCGACCACTAGAAACCATTTGATGTACTCATAGGCCACAATGGTCTTGTACTGCACATTTTTGTATTTTTGCTTGGAATTTCTGTATCAAGTTGGTGCCTCATCAGCTAACAGTAATCCTGGGGCTGGTGAGCACAACGGCCATTTTCTGGAAATTAATACCCGGAAAACCGATCGTGACACGCGCCGTCCCCGTCGACTCCACGCCGCCCCCGTCCTCGTCGCGCCGCCCCCGTCGTGCCGTCCGCGTCGCCGGCCCGTCCCCGTCCCTGCACCGGACCACGTCCCCATGCCCGCACCGGCCCGCGTCGCCGTCGCCTCGACCTCGCCCGCACTGTGAGTCTCTGTCCCTCCTCTCCTCCCTCCAATCGAAGCCGCCGTGCGCGCCGCCGGCGCCGTCGATCGCCTTGGCTCGCCATCGCGGGCGTCCCCGCCCGTCCCCGCACCGTCGCCTTGCACACACACAACACATACACACACATACACACACATACATGATTTTTGATCTGTTTTTAGTTTTTAGTTTTTCTGTTTTTAGTTATTAGTTATTAGTTATATATATAGAAATGTTAGTTTTTAGTTTTCTGTATTAATGTTAGAAATGTTAGTTTTTAGTTATTAGTTATATATAGAAATGTTAGTTTTTAGTTATTAGTTTTCTGTATTAATGTTAGAAATGTTAGTTATATATAGAAATGTTAGTTTTTCTATATTAATGTTATAGAAATGTTAAAGAAAAAATTTGTTATAGAAATGTTAGAAATGTTAGTTTTAGATATGGTCAATGTTTTTTAGTTTATTATATTTTTAGTTATAAAATTTAGAATTTGCATATATGAAATCACAAACCATCATTTAAAAAATGTTACTTTACTTTTGCGGCATATAGTATTTGTTGTCGACGATGCCCGGCCCGCATCCTCACCGTCGACCCGTTCACGACGACGTCCTACTTCAGAGGACCCATGTCCGAGGTAGGGCTCCATCGGGCTAGCACTCGGAGGTGCTACCTTCAGGGGCGCGACGCTTGTTGAAGAACCCGGCCCCGGGTCCCGTCGTCGACCCTGATGTCCTTTGGTGGCGTTCGCGTGGGCCACTTTCGGTGCGGAGGGAGCCGGCCCCGCCGGAGGTGGTACGTCGCCGTGTCAGGGAGGAGTACGAGCGCGTCCATCGCTACATGGCTGCTATGGACGTCAGGTTCTCCAATACCTGGCAGGTTCTTTGGGGAGATCACCCGAGCTAGGATCCAGTGATGGTTCCTTCACTTTGGTTGTCCATCGCCCGCGCCTCAGGAACTGCGGGTGGCCTAGATTACTCTCTAGTATTCGATCTTTATTAGCTGCTAGCTAGCTAGTGATGTATTTGATATATAATATTCGAGATGATTTATTCGAGATTATATATATTATTCGAGACGATGTATTCGAGATTATATCTATTATTCGAGACGATGCATTCGAGATTATATTCGATGATGCTTATTATGTACTATGATTGATTCAGTTTTTCCTTATTAATTGATTGCATCCATGCATTGTAATTTGAATACTAAATTGTTTTATATTTCTTTTGGATTAGTTAAATAAAAGTTATGGCGGACAATACCGGCAGAGAGGGAGAAGAGGCCCTGTTCAATATCATACGCCATCCTCGCGGGCCAGATGATGATCAGAATGAAGAAGATTATGACGGATCGGAATATCTAAACAACAACGGGGAGGGTGATATGATATTCGATCGTGACGACCGAATTGATGAAGTCATGAACTATGATTATGAACATGACGAAGAAAATGTTGATGTTGAAACAACAAAGACCGGCGAGGTATATTTATATAAGCAGGCATCTGGTGATCATCACATGTTTTAAATGACTTGAAGATATATTAACGAATCGATCTTTCTTCTTTCAGCCATCCGGATCGAGCAAATCTTTAGGCAGCAGGACAGTACGAGGCCCAATCAAAAAGTTGAAGGAGGGCGTAAAGTACAATATCGAGGCCATCAAACCTAATGGCGAACCATTAGCGCCTAAGAAGATTGCGGACAAGTTCATTCGTTAGTGCGGAGTTCTTGTGAAGGACCAACTCCCGATATCCCTTCAAGAATGGAGAGAGCCAGCAAAGCCACGTCTAGATCTTACTTTTGTCGATGACAGACAAAAAGTTCTGCTTTGGGAAACTCTCATGGAACATTTCACCCTACCAGATCATTTCACAAATACAGTTGTGGAGAAAGTCAAGGACGCTGCTCTTAGGAAGATGGCAGTTGCATTCAACAACCACAAGAAACATGTATGGGACAAGTACGTCAAGGGAGGAAGGAAGACTCCAGTATTCAAGGGAACACTAGAGAAGAAAAGTGCTCATTGGGACGATTTCGTGAAATTCAAGGAATCAGAATTATCTAAGGAACGGTCGAGAATAAACAAGGCCAATGCCGCAAAAAAGGATAAGTTCCATAAGCTGGGGCTAGGTGGCTACGCGGTGGCAATGCCTAAGTGGGATAAGTCTGAGAAAGAGATGGAGGATGCAGGTGTCACTCCAGTTACATTGAGCTGGCCCCCAGGTGCAGGACTTGGTTCTATGCCCATGGGGGGCGTTGGACCCGAAGACAGGCCTAGTTTCCAAGAAGGCATGTCTGAACGGAGCCGAAGATAAGATACTTGTTGCAATATAAGAGGCTCGATCGGGGGTGTTCGAGCCCAACAGAGAGAACGACGAGCTTACGCGTTCCCTGGGAAATCCTGAACACCCGGGAAGAACACAAGGCAAGGGCGTTATTCCGTGGTATGAGGGGTTTTCGGACTGGAACGCTGACTACAGAAGCCGTGCAAGAAGGAAGATTGCGGAGGATAAGAAGAGGAAGATGGAGGAGGAGCAGAGGAAGTAGGACTATGAATGCCTTCAAGGCCTAGAATCAGCGCACGCGGACTTGGCAGTCAAATTCCAGCGGCAGCGGGAGCAGATCGACTCACTTAGCCAGCAAATGGGGTCTCAGCAGCGGCAGCAGCTAGCGGATGATCCAACATTGGATAGCACCGTCCCATCCATGCCGAGAAGCAGCGTGGGTTCTGCCCCGGGCGATGCAATGCTGTATAGATACCCCGTGGATGACATCATGGAGAACACTAACTGCGAGCTACACTTCAAAATGAAGAACATATCCATGAAGGTGGCGGACGCCATTGCTTTTACAAATCCCCCCGAGGCAACCTTCCATTGCAACCCGATTCCAGCGGGTTATGCTCGTGTCTTGGTTGATGAGGTGGTGGACCAATATTTGGGGCTAGAGCTTGACATTCCTGGAGATGACGAGGAGCACACACTGGGAGAGGCCAAACATCGTATCATCCTATGGAGAAAGGATTGCATCATCTTTCGAAGGCCACCGACACCGCGTCAGCCGACTCCTCATTGAAGTCCACCACCAAGTCAGCAGACTCCCGCTCCTCCAAGTCCACCAACGCGTCAGACCACTCCTCCTCCTCCAAGTCCAGCAAAGCGTCAGGCCACTCCTCCTCCAAGTCCGACACAGCGTCAGACCACTCCTCCTCCAAGTCCGGCACAACTTCAGGCCATTCCTCCTCCAAGTCCGGCATAGCTTCAGGCCACTCCTCCTCCTCCAACTCAGCCATCTCAGCCGTCTCTGCCGCCTCAGCAATCACGGAAGAGAGCCGCCGCACCTATGGTGCGTAGCAGTACAAGTCGAGGTAGTACGGGAGGTACAGGCGGAGGCAAGCGATTTCAATATGGTCCAAGCCTCACGCCTCTTCCGCAGAGGCCTTACGACAAGTCCGGGGAGGAAAACGCAGCCATAGTGAAGGCCCATGTGGAACCCCATTTTGCACCGAAACCGCCACCGCCGCCAACGGAGAAAGTGCCTGAGGAAAAGATTGACCACTTCATTCGTATGGATAGAGCACCAGCTCCCAAGCCTGTTGACACAGACTATGAGCGCCACCTTAGGAAGTTAAATCAAGCATGTATACAGAATGAGGCGAGCTCGAGCTCGAGCAACTCATCTGGCAAAAAATGTGGTAAAACCGTTCCAGCTGGGAGAACAGGCGGCACAATCAATCCCCCCGCTTGTTGTGCCAACAACACATGAGAGTACGCGCGCCCAATATTATTGTGGGCAAACCGTTAACGTTCCCCAGCTGGGCGATGTGGTAATAACCGAGCAGCATATTGAGCAGGCTGAAATGCTCAAGATCACTGTTGGACAACTCCTCGATATCGAGCCCATGTCTCCGCTTAGAGAGGAGGAAATAAAACGGAAATATGTCCGGGGCCAACCTTTGGTCGAGCCAGACGAGGTCAAGAAGCTCCCAACGAGAATGTATGAATTGCATCAATGGTACATGAACATTACCAAGATTTCCAATCGAGAGTCCCTCATGGTGAATGTCAAGAAGGATCATTACTTCCATGAAAAAGTTGTGTCCGTTGAGTATTCAGAACTATTTCAGTTATACAATCAAGATGCACTCGACAAATCTATCGTCAGTTGCTATTGTCTGTAAGTGATTTGTTTCTCTAATTTAAGTCTCAAGCTAGCTGTAGTGATCATTTTGATCAATCATTACCTGTAACTATCCTCACTATATTCTTTTCTGTGGTATTATGCAGGATGAAGATGTATGAAATGAAAAAAGGTGCACGCTATGGCATTGGGTTCAATGACCCAAATACAATTAATGAATACACATGGAAATTAGATACATATTATTGAGAAAGTGTAGAGGAAAGCATGCTAGAGTTCTTCCAGCACCTCAAAGACAATGAAGATATACTACTTCCTTAAAACTTCCTGTGAGTCACACTGTCTTGTACTACAAATTCTGTTTTTGCTTACATATATATGCCCGCTTAATTAAGACATGCAAATATGTGTGCATGCAGTTTTCACTGGATCTTGTTAATCATTAAAGTTGATGAAGGAACAGTTGAAGTACTAGACTCATTACTTAAGAAAGAAAGTGACTACACCATCGTGAAGGGGATAGTCGACAGGTAATTTCAATCATTATTAACTATATCTCGGCCTATTTAATTAGTTCATCATTTCCTGATAACAACTATTTAATAACCCCTTTATTCATTTTCTTTGTCGGCGGGCAGGGCTTGGGCAAAGTTCATCAACGTCACTCCAGGCCAATGGAAACAAAAGCTGAAATGGTATCGACCCAAGGTAAGTAATTAAGTAGTACTAGCTAGCTAGCTGCCATCTCTTTAATTATCATGCTTGATTAATTATTATCTGATCAAATTCCATTCTTGTAAAGGCCCTGAAGCAGGCGCCGGGGAATGATCTGTGTGGATACTACGTTTGCGAGAACATTCGCATGATGACGTCCGAAAGGAGCAGATCTCAAAGACAGGACTGGGTATGTTTGTCAGAACACTATTCACAATTTTTACACCATTATCGATATCTAGTCACACAACTAATACACATGCATATTGATCTCCTTCTTAACAGTTCAGAGAGGTGCGGGAGAAGCTCCTACCAAAAGAGCGCATACAAGCAATTCAAGAGGAAATAGTGGGATTTTTGCTCGACCATGTCATAGATACGAACGGAGAATACTATTACCCGCTACCGCCCCCATGAACCACTTCCAATTGTCATCGTGCTCCGAAGGCACCAATTAGGCTAATGCCACTGGCTCCGAAGGCACCAATTAGGAGAAATTGTATATAGCTAGCTAATTGTATATATATATATATATACACATGTGTGTATGTGTGAATTAATGGTGGTTGTGAGACATTCGATGATATATATGATCGGTTCTACTAGAAATTCTATTTGTATATATGCATAACGTGTACAATATGGAGTATCATAAAATACCAGCAAACGAAAAAGAATTAAATGGAAAACACAAAATTAAATGAAAAAGAAATCATAAACCCAAAACCCCCCAACCTTTTAATACCGGTTGGTGTCACCAACTGATACTAAAGGGCTCCCTGCCCCCGGAGCTGGCTCGTGCCACGTGGTTGCCCTTTAGCACCGGTTCGTGCGGAGCCGGTACTAAATTGGGGGACCTTTAGTCCCCACACTTTAGTGCCGGTTACCGAACCGAGACTAAATGGCCTTACGAACCGGTGCTATAGCCCGGTTCTGCACTAGTGGTCGGTGCTATACAAACGGTTTTTAACCCCTTTCCGCGACAACATTTGGAACCATCGCCAAGTGAGTGTGGGCGATAGAGGGGTCCTTCCCACACGACCCATAAATCGTCGGGGATAGGCCCTCTTGGGACACAGGCTGGGGCCGTGTGCGATCGGGCGAGGCATCGAAACCCAATCATTTCCATAGGTATGTACATCCCACATGGTAATCTGAGAAAAACATTTCCGTAGGTATGTACATTCCACACGGTGAATCCCAGAAAAACATTTCCGTTCATATGTATATCACACACAGTCAATCCAAGGAATACGTTTACGTTCTTATGTACATCCCACACAGTCAATCTAGGGAAAACATTTCCGTTCATACGTACATCCCACACAGTTTTATGTGTAGGCTCGTGTGTGAAAGGTGTAACTATCACACACGGTCTGCCTTGGTTAATTGTTTGCTTTTATCAACTATATCACACACGATTTGATGAAGTACACTGTGTGGCATTGGGCTATCCATCGCAAGCGCTTTTACTGTTAGAACCGTTTGCAAAGGTCCATGACACATTTAGCCGGTTTATTAGTTTACAATTAATAATTCCAGTATTACGCAAATTCACATTTCATATCGAACAGCTGTTTGCCAATTTCATATCAGGCACATAAATATATTATAACATCACAGTATGGTATCTACATGAAAACAACACAGTACAACATATAGCTAGTTCAACTTCATAAGAACAATATATTCATTTCCCTAATCTAGATCATCCAGGCTCACCTTATCCACCTCTGCTTTTAGTTCAGTAAGAACCTGTTTTGCACGGGCCAACACGGAAAGTGCCTCCTCCTTCGCCAACACCAACTGGGAAAGTATGATTTAAAAAATCTGAGCTCATTCTCCATCTTCAACTTTTTATCCCACATCTTCCAATATTCTTCAATGTTGACAACAGTTTCTCTAAGCCTATGTCTGTTCTGTTCCTCATACAAGCTCCAGAGCTTCGCTAGGCACATCTTCAAAGACTGTGGCCACTCTTGATCAACCCACTCCAAGTAAGAACACTTCCGTTCATCCTATAATATTTAAAACTAGATCAGTTACAATTGTAGGGGAAATGGGTTTATAGCAACATAGAAAATCACCAATGCTTATTTTGAAAAACTAAAGAAACATGTTAATTATGACATATCTTCTAAAAAAGATCAATGTGCAAATGAATTAATTGCTACTGAGACAACAACCAAATTCTGGAACATCAAAATCTATAATTAACTACAACGACACCACAAGTTCTTACTCATGTATAATAAATAACAAATTGAACATTTTATGAGGAAGGTAAATATAACTGCAACAGCATAGCGACAGTGTTTGGATGACAGCAAATTAATACTAACAGGTGTGTACATGCACAAATTTAGTAACATAGAACAAACAACACTAAGACCATCCAGTATGTATGCCAAAATGGGGTAAAGACAACTATTGCTACATCTTGCACCGGTCCCTGCACTGGCGAGCCGATGCAGCAGAAAAAAATCAGGGACCCGGACTCCGGAGCACGTAGTTGCTCCGATGCCCAGTTCCTTCGTGCCATAAATATTTAGCATTTTACTGCTTGGCTGCTCGGATGTGTGGATAAAAGTTGGCTGCACAAACTGCTGAAGCAGTGCCAAATAATTTTCTAATGGCACCGCTGATGAGATGGCAACAATTTAAGATACTAGGTACAAACTGTGACACTATCTTAAGATGCGTTTGGTTGAAGGTGTGGTATGAATGGGTTGGGACTGTGACAGTGTCTGAATCAGATCTAACAAATGATTTGTAACAACGAAAGAGGGTCTAACCTTCTCTGCACACGCCAGAAACTTCCTCCCACTGTCCATAGATTCAAACGCAACTAGCTTCACGCATGGAGATTGATGGTGACAATGAGGAGATAGATCTTCAGCCACCCCGCTCCATTCGTTGCCACTGATGATCGTAGGGAGCTACAAGAGGAAGAAATGACTCGAACGACCACCGGGTAAAAATCCTTCATTCCAAGTCATAGCCCGAGAGAGAGAAGAGAGGAATACCCGGGTGGTGAAGGAGTCGTCGCCGAGAGGTCTTTGAAGAAGACCATGGCGACCCCGGCGGTAGGATGCGAAACAGCGAGAGCGAGGAAGCGGCTATAGCTTAGGAAGGAAGAAAGGAAGGAGGAAACAGGAGAAATGTGACTTGTGGTCGGGGAGAAAAGGGGGTGAGGAAGGGGGAAGGGGGCGGGGTAGATATTTTGGTGGTAGGCCAAAATTTTGGAAATGTGGAGGGAAACTTTGCGTGTGGTGCCACCAGACCATTCGCTTTGAATGATTGTGTGCATTGCAAATGATTCTTCTGCTTTACGCGCATGGGATGAGTTTGATAATTCAAATTTTGGTGGAAATTTCCCCGGGTACGTCATTGCATAATTTAACATCGCTTGCTAATTTGGGCACACAAAATAACGTACAGCAGACAGACCACACTTACTGAATCGAGCAATTTTAGTAATTAAACAGAGCTAGTTGACCTAAACATTGCTCTAAAAAGACCAACATTAAAAACAAAGCCTAAGTATGCATAATTTTAACAAATCTGCTGCCACGCCGACCTATGCATCGCCGGTGTGAGATGAGACATCGATGACTTGTCCTTGTGACATGCCGCCGTTGGTGGACTCCGTGCCCCCCTGCTGAAGTCGACCACGTCCTCGTCCTCATCCTCGGCTCCGCCCTCAAGGTTGTAGTACTCGTAGTAGTGGCTGCACCAGAGCTCGCGTTGGTACACCATCGCCAATTCCTTGACGGACAGACTCTTCTCTACCTCGACCTCGGCCACGCGCAACTCCTCCTCCCGGCGCTCCTCGATCTCCACCGCCTCCTGCATCTCCAGCTCCCGCTCGGCGACCTCATGAGGAAGCATGTGTTCCATGGCCACTGCCACCTTTTGAGACGTGGGTTGCATGCTGGAGTCTGAGGTGGCCTGGAATATCATGGCGTGTGCATCCTCGATCTTGGCGTGGATGGCCTCGACCCGGGCCAGGGCGACATCGGCGGCACGGACGGCAGCTCGAGCGCTCTCAATGTTTGCATCCACCGTCGCAGGAGCTGCTGCAGCCGTCTCGGCTGCTGTAGCTGCCCTGTCGGCTGCCACAGACGCCCTATCGGCGGAAGCGGACGCACTCAATGCAGATGCGGCAACACTCTCGGCGCAGGCGGCGGCTCTCGGGGGGGGGGGGACACGGCCATCGTACGGGCCTTCACGAAGCGTTTCCACGACGTCATCTTTGCAAGAAGGGGGTGCGGGAATGGGGATTGAGATTCATGGATTCGGGGGTTGCCGGCACTGGAGCAGACGAGCCGGTGAAGCTTAAGGAGGGAGACTTTAATAGACCACAAATATTTTCATTGCAAATGGTTCCTAGAAAACAACTGTGTGTGATGTTGTAGATATTTTTTATTCGCTGTAAAAGACGAATTTGAAGTAAAGTGGCAACGGATGGTGTTTTAAATGAACAAGAAATTTTGTAGTACTAATACAACTGTCATGTCAAATTTTGGAAAATTTCAGGGGTCATTTGACCTTTTAAGACATTTAAGTGATTTTCTAGCCATTTAATGTCCGTAATTGAAATTCGAACTACATGTACATGCAACAGCTGACCATAACGGTTTGAAAACTCATATTTTGTGTACTTGTGTGTGATTTAATTCCATGTGCAGTAAATTGGAAGGAATTTTAAAGCATATTGGTCTAATGGCTATGACATAATTAAGCATGGAGTGACAAGGCATAATTCCAAAAAAAATCAGAAACACATGAAACCTTGGTTGATGTAATGTCATGCCACCAAAATGGTGTGGTAAAAAAATTGGCTTGTTTGACAAAAGTTTGGACACACACCCCTCACAAACCGGAGCAACTCACTAGAAGGCTCATGGTTCCGAAAGGGAACAATGCATGTTTGATGACGAACGGGAGATAGCTTCCCCTTACAACCTTCAATTTTTTTCTACATCTAACGTGCACTACTACAACTATAAAGTGAAATTTTTGAAAATTCTAGGGGTCATTTGACCTTTTAAAGACATTATGTGATTTTTAGCCATTTAATGACCGTAATTTAAATTTGAACTACATCTACATGCAACGTCTAACCAAAATGGTTTGAAAAATCATATTTGTGTACTTGTGTGCGAGTTAATTCCATGTGCAGTAAATTAGAAGGAATTTTCAAACATATTTGTCTCACGACATGGACACATGCATACGTATGCATGGAGTGACATGGCATTTTAATACAAAAAAACCAAAAACACATGAAACCTTGGTTGATGTAATGTCATGCCACCAAGTGATGTGGTAAAGAATTTGGCATGTTTGACGAAAGTTTGGACACACACCCCTCACAAACCGGAGCAACTCACTAGAAGGCTCGTGGTTCCAAGAGGGAACAATGCATGTTTGATGATGAACGAGAGATAGCTTCCTCTTACGGCCTTCAATTTTTCTCTACGTCTAACGTGCACTACTACAGCTGTAATGTGAAAATTTGGAAAATTCTAGGGGTCATTTGACCTTTTAAAGACATTTAAGTGATTTTCTAGCCATTTAATGACCGTAATTCAATTTGAACTACATCTACATGCAACGCCTAACCAAAACGGTTTGAAAAATCATATTTGTGTACTTGTGTGTGAGTTAATTCCATGTGCAGTAAATTAGACGGAATTTTCAAACATATTTGTCTCGTGACATGGACACATGCATATGTATGCATGGAGTGACATGTCATTTTAATTCCAAAAATAAAAAAAATATAAGAAACACATGAAACCTTGGTTGATGTAATGTCATGCCACCAAGATGATGTGGTAAAGAAATTGGCATGCTTGACGAAAGTTTGGACATACATTGCTCACAAACTGGAGCAACTCACTAGAAGGTTCGTGGTTTCGAGAGGGAACAATGCATGTTTGATGACAAACGGGAGATAGCTCCGTCTTACGGCCTTCAAATTCACTAATACAACTGTCATGTGAAAATTTGGAAAATTCCAGGGGTCATTTGACCTTTTAAAGACATTTGAGTGATTTTCTAACCATTTAATGATCGTAATTCAAATTTGAACTACATCTACATGCAACGCCTAACCTAAACGGCTTGAAAATCATATTTTTGTGTAGTTGTGTGCGAGTTAATTCCATGTGCAGTAAATTAGAAGGAATTTTCAAACATATTGGTCTCAAGGCATGGGTACATGCATGGAGTGCCATGGCATTTTAATTCCAAAAAATTTAAAAATAATCAGAAAAACATGAAACCATGCTTGATTTAATGTCATGCCACCAAGATGATGTGGTTAAAAAATTGGCCTGTTTGACGAAAGTTTGGACACACACCCCTCACAAACCGGAGCAACTCACTAGAAGGTTCATGGTTCCGAGATGGAACAACGCATGTTTGATGACGAATGGAAGATAGCTTCCTCTTACGACCTTCAATTTTTTTATACGTTTAACATGGACTAATACAATTGTCATGTGAAAATTTGGAAAATTTCAGGGGTCATTTGACCTTTTAAAGACATTTAAGTGATTTTTAACCATTTAATGACCATAATTCAAATTTTAATTACATCTACATGCAACGCCTAACCATAACGGTTTGAAAAATCATATTTTTGTGTACTTGTGTGCGAGTTAAAAAATCATCAGATAATGTAAATATCTGGTGTTCAAAAAAGAAAATGTAAAGATCTGGCAAGACAACCAGGCCCCACACGATTGGCACTCTATCTCGCGGCTCGAGGTTTGGTAGGTGAGTGGCGGGGATCATTAATAAGACACGGTTCTGTATTGGAAACCGTTAGCTATTATGTTCACACACCGATTTTGCTGAGGGAATCGTGTGTAATTCAAACTACAGTACTCGTAAATTCCAGCGACCGGCGTGTGTACTGTCCCCGTTGATCTAGATTTTAGTCGCCAATAAATACTCCCTTACTCACGACGTCCCGCCTGCATTTTCTTCTACATCCTCTCCTCGCCCACCCTCTCTCTCTCACACAAATCTCTGCCATGGCGCCGCCGGTCTGCCCACGCGCCGACGGGGAGTCGCCGCCCCCCGGGGACACTCACTCAAATATCGGTGATGAGGACCCCTACGCGCCACCTGACAAGGTTGCGCCGGACCCCCCAACTTTGGATTGGTTTTGGGGCCAGTACAATCTTTGTCTGTGGAAGTCACTGCCGCCGGCTGAGAAAGCCAGGCAAGTGGCGTTCAAGAAGGAGATGGCGGAGGAGGAAGCCAGGTACCAGGCGGCCTGTGAAGCCCGTGATGCCGCCTGGAAAAGGAGGCGGCGGAGCTTTGGGGGCGGGCGCGTCGTCGTGCCGAGGAGGTGTACGAAGATGTGTACTTCGCGAGGAAGGTCATAGGCGTTGGGCGCCTCATTGTTGCGTCGAGGTGGGCCGATAAGCTCCAGCGTGCCACCGACAAGGAGCTCCGGTGGGCACCCAACGAAATGGCAATATCGTTCGCGCGCATCCCTCAGCAAGAGGCAGATCGGTGCGTCAAGCGATGCAAGGCGGAGGAGGCAGAGTACTGCCTCCGCACTCGGAAGACGCCGCACACCAGGGAGCTGTTGGCGAGGGGCTGCCAGAATACTGGCCCCAGGAGGGATTATTAGTTTTAGTATTGTTCGTTTTCAATTTTATGCATCGTACCTAGTAGTTAAGTATCATCACGTATATGTGATGATATTATATATATATATATTCTGTGATGAACTAATGAAAAAATAATATATATATATATATATATATATTATGAATTCCATTTTCTATCTGTTTTTTACACTAATTTGAATTTAGTTGTTATCATCAACATATATAGAATGGAAAGCGTATATACACACATTGAAACAAAACATATAAGAACGGAAAACAGAGTACACACATTGAAACAGAGGAATAAACCGAGCAATACTATGATGGCTCTGAATACATAGCTATCCATGTCGAAATGACTCAGCAAAATAAAACGCGTCCATGAGACCATGACCAGCAGCCCTTGCCTACGGTAGCTCTTGGCTCTACCTGAACTCGTGTAGGCGTTCGTCCAAACGGTCGACACGCTCGTGGTACATCTGGAGCGCGATCTCGAGCTCCAAGTTGGCTATTTCATCTAAGATCACCAGCTCGAGGATGCGACGGCCATGTTCCTCTACTGCGCCCAGGTGGACACCTGGGCCAAGGAGGCAGTCGAGCCTACGGACCAGCGCATTGGCATCCAGTGGGCCACGGACAAGGCGAACGGTGGCACTCATGCGAACGGCGCGGCGGGCATTTGGTGCAAGTAAAGCGCGGTCGGCCTCTGGTGCAAGTACGGTGCTGAGGGCCTCTGCCTACTCCGGGCGAGGAATGGGGGTAGTGACAGGACGTGTACCCAGCTGCGATGCCGTGTCGACAGCAGGAAAGTGCCGATGGATCCGCTCTTGCCGTGCGGCGCACTGCGCCTCTCGCTCTGTGGTGCCCCAACGGTCTCGTCGTGCGGCAAGCCGCAACTTATCAGTGCAGACGAGCCTAGCTTGCTCTGTGGCGTGCCATCGATCATGTTGTGCAACGAGCTGCAGCCTGTAGGCGCTGACATGCCTATCTTGATCCATGACGCTCAAGCGCCATGTGCCAAAGGTCTGCTCGACCCTGGCGATGATTCGCATCATGGCGTCGTCCATCGCGTTGCCGGGGAGTGCCTCGGCCTCGACGGGCTATGGTGCCTGCTCGTTTTCCTCGTCGATGAGGTTGATGGCAGAGGCGGCACTTTGGTGGGTTGGCATGCTTGGAAAAGGTGGATGTGCTACAGGCTGTGCTTGTCGCCTCCATGCATCGCGCGCCACCTAGGTTTATGCGCAATATCGCTGGGTGGTGGGAAACAGGTGAGGAAATGGTGGGAAACGGTGACGTGTTCATAAAATGCCATCAATTAATGGAAACTTAGCATAGAAGGAACATCGAGCTAGCACAAGAAGTAGATGATGATCAGATGAACATGAACCACACTAGGGAACCCGTCGGTGACGAATTCATCAATCGCAAATGGTTGAATACTAGCAAGCATTTACCCAAAACACACACGGCTTATTCCATCACAAACAGGTCGGATGGATCAACTGTATGCCATGTATCGTACATTGTCAAAAAGTAATGCGGTGGACCTTCTTTAACATGTGTTAAAAGATAAAAAAATAAGGACCTCGGGGGTTAAATTAACTCATGGGATGGGTCGTATCAGTCATTTAGTTTGACAAATATGACCCATCCTATCAGTTAATCTAACATCAACAAAACTTCCCATCCAGTCACCCATCTGATGGCTGCTCCAGCCTGAGCACACTTAACTTGAGAGTTCTCTTACATGAGCTACTGGTGGAACAACTACTCCTTGCTGATATAGGATGCCTCTTTGCATCGTTATGACGTATCCGGATGACCGCCCGTCCCCCAATGGCCAATAGATGTTGTGTACACAGAGCATATCACATACGTCTTATTAGAAGCAATCGTCTGTGTTATTATCGAACTTCACACACATTTCTGATTACATACCTGTTTGCTGCGTATCATACATATCTT
Organism: Triticum urartu; assembly: GCF_003073215.2. Taxonomy (NCBI): domain Eukaryota; kingdom Viridiplantae; phylum Streptophyta; class Magnoliopsida; order Poales; family Poaceae; genus Triticum; species Triticum urartu. The sequence goes on along the minus strand of NC_053024.1, from coordinate 83,984,155 downwards.
GTTAAGTTGAACCATTTTTGTTCCCATGTCTTAACGCAAACAGTTCATCCAAGTGAACCGTATGATGTACATCGCACACACCTTGATCTGGCTGACCGTTTCTTTTGTGTTGCCTAATCAAAAATAGTTCATCCGAGTGAACCGTATGTTGTACATCACACACACCTTCATCTGTCTACCCGTTTCTTTTGTTCCTCCTCATCGCAAACAGTTGATTGAATTGAATCGTATGCCCTGCATCGCACATGCAACTAAAATCTGAACCGTGTTTGATGCATCCTCCATCGCATACGTTTTGCACCTTTTTGACGGATTTTTACACCATCGTTTGCGATTATGGCATCGCACACAGTTTCGTCGAAGGGCCTCTGATCGTAGTGTCGCGTTAGCAGCATCCTGCAGTAGTGAATAAGAAGGAAGGTTAGCAACTTTGGACAGCGGTCGGGTAAGAAACTGGTAGATGCTTATATAAGGAATCGAGGTATACTCTCCGCATGCCCTGAACACCATTATCCTGATTGCTTAATTGTGAACTTATTTTCTGGTGGACTTGACTCTCAGAGTAAACAGGTATTAGATCTTGCTTCCAAAGGTTCTTTTATGGGAACCAAGATCTTAGAGGCCTGGAATTTGCTTGATAGAATTCGGCATAACGCTGAGAGTTAGTACTTGTGTTCAAAGGTAAAGACTAAGGTTGATCCATATTATGATAGTATTAAGTCTTTCCTTAGAACGAAGGAGATGAAAGACCTTTGTCATGAGCTAAATATTGGAACTGACCCCCATATTGCATATATTTAAAGATTTTTCTGAGTTTATGCATTTACAAGATAAAAAGTTCGTAAAGCATACCAGGGGTCTAAGGCTATTTGCATGGTAGAAGCAATTACGAAGAAGACTACTCCACCTCAGAACCGAAAATAAGGTTACCATAAACAGAACGGTAAAAATCTAGAAGGATCACTTTTAGCTAAGGTAAAAAGAGCATCAAGAGGGAACAATGTGGGATGACACCTTATGTTGATATTGTGAAAGAACTTGCTGCACCCATATCAGTGATGAATAAAGAAGTCTATCTAGACCGAGATACCACTTCTTATCTCAAAGGGTGTACCAAAGATAAGGATGCAGGTAAACAAATTTTATCATGTTCCTTCGGATGCAAGCCTTATTTTGGGTTGTGTGACCCTGGGTCTCCAGTCAACATTATTCCTTGCACTCTTTATGCAAAAAAATTATGAAGAAATTTCTCCATGTGTTGTTAAGACAACTAATTGTGCTATTAAGCTTGTAGATAAGACTGGTAGAAAACCATGCGGCATCCTGGAGTACCATGATGACGTCTTCACGAAGAGAGCAGGACCCACGAGTGTTGCCATCATCCGCTACAAAGTGCAGAGCTTTCACTCGTCAGCTCCCCTATGCCACCACGAGGTCTCGAGGACAAAGTGTGGCGAGTTCAGGTCTCCAAATTCGAATCGAGGCGCCGTCACTGCCAGTGACAGAAAGCACGCCCGAGCCATCCGACACTCCAGCTCCTGCTGCCCACACAACTGAGAGGGAAAGCGCCGCCATGGTGCCTGCTAGAGAGCCAACCATGTGGACCGCACTTTGGGGCCGCCGCCTCGGCATCCAAGTCAGAGAAACCACCAACCGTCCACATTATAATGTACCTACTACGGTAGGAAGAGTAAAACACGCATTCTTTCATTCCTAGCCCAACATCAGGCACATATTTGGATCAATGCCTCCGCGGTAAGAGGCGCACACTCCTGCTTATCCACCCAGTCACGGTGGATTGAGGGAGACACAAACCTGTGAGATCCAGCGGCGGCCATCAAGCGCGGTTGCATGATGCCATGTCCGTGGTCCTCGCCACCAATCTGTCTGACAGGATAGCGGCACCCATAAGTAGAGAGAACTCATCACCTGTGGGAATCTCTAGGACTGAGACCACCAACGCCTACCCAAAGCAGGAGCACGCCGAAGCCCCATGAGAAGAAAGAAGCCACCACCCCCCGCACACCAATCACCATCGCTAGAGCTGCCGCAACCTCGCCGATCACCGATGCACCCACCATCGCCGGAATGCGGCCCCTACCATCGTTGTCAACCACCACTATAGGTACGCAACAAATGTCACCAACCCACGAAGACCGTAGCTCGCACACCCTTGACGTAGTTAGAGACTAGGCCTGACCGGAGGCTGGCAAGCACGCCACCATCAGCGACAAACCCGAGCCCCTCCACAACAACAAGTCGAGCTCTCCGTGTCCCCGGAAAGGTAGATCCGAGCCGCACTCGTCCTGTCCCTGCCGATGACACGGTGGGCACCCCCGCAACCCACAACCCACAACCCCTTCATGCCGCCGCCCACAACCCGCTCCACCGTCGCCGGCTGCTGCGGGGTGCCACCACATCCCGTGCACGCGCCACGCCACAAAGAGCCGAACGGGCGAAGGAAGAGCACCCCTCTGCCACCGATGCTGGCTAGGCTTTGCTCGTCAGCGCACTGAGGCGGCGGTCAGGACAGGAAGTGGCAAGGAGGGTGGCCTCAACCGGCGGCTGGGGTTCCACCGCCCCCTCCCCCTCTGCTGGCGCTCGCATGGGGGTGGGGAGCGCCCCAATCGGCATCCACGCTTAAGCACTTCACAAATCTGTCGACATTCGAAGGATGAACGAAAAGAAGAGGGGTGATCTGTAATGTTTCTAAATGTAACGTACAGTTTTTTCCAAGGGTACGATTCATTTTTGTTGAATTACACTAACATAGTTTTTATGTTGATATCATTTTAAAATGCCACATTCATTTTTTCAAATGTCACACACATTTTTTGTATGGTACATGCATTATTTTTAAATAATTATCCAAACCTTTATTTCAATGCATTTACATTTTTCTGAATGTGCGATGAACACTTTATTTGAGGGATCCCGTATGGGTTTGCTTGTCACAATTATCTTTCATAATCATAATAGTTTTGTAACTGTGGTTGCTATTAAACTATAGGCGAGAGAACAAGTAACGCCAAAATGAACTTCATGTTTAGGGATGGGGGCAAATGACCCAAGAGCCCTTCGATCACAATCACGTGATTGCATAGAATCATGGGCAAGAATTGGCTATTTAAGGGCAGGTATCCTTATTCACACGACTGGTGGTTCGTGCGGGGGTAGATGGGTGTTGACCGTGTTTTGCTCTGTTGCGCATGATCTGTTTTTTCGTATGACATGGTCGGTCCAATGGACGTCTTACTACTTTTCTTGCCAAAAATGATGCAAGTGTTGGAATCGATCTCATGACACCGCCATCGAGATTAGCGGCACTAGCCGTCTGGGCTAGCACCATCATTGGTAAGAATTTGAACTACAACTTTATTTGTACATAAAAGCTATATGACAAACAACAAAATTCCTTCTTAGGAAAAAGTAATGTAGGGGGTAGATTTTATGCCTGGTTGTTAGAAACATCCCAAAGCATCCACCAGGGTCTAGTAGCCAACTCATCACTAAGTTTTTTGTCAAGTGCAAAAAAGTTGAAAGCGGATTTATATTTATATTTAAATAGTATTTCTAAATACGCGGGGCCTAGGCTGACTAGGCCCGGGCAGGTCAAGAGGAGGGCATTTAACCCTGATCACACCACATGCGACAAAGAGTGTATACTGTGGCTGCTCCCTTGTTAAATAAGGGGCAAACTGGAGTTCGAAGGGGAGGAAAACCTTGTAATCACTCTCTCTCTCTCTCTCACATGCACACACACACCCACACACTTGTCTTTAGAAGCAATAACTAGCACGTAGGTCGTACAATGTTACACCTTCTTGGTGACATGAACTTGGATATAAAAAGCTCAATCTCTCAAGTGGTCTGAAGTGTTTGACCTGTGACTGAATCTCTAAAATGGGGTCCCCACAATCTCTGATCTTGACAATCACCCATTGACATAAGATCTCATGTGCAAAACTTATACTAGCAGTGTGGTGTTGCACTGTTGCCTCAGTCACTAATCCCTGACAAATGGATCTGCCACTTAACCGTGTATGTGCCAGTGCCAAAGTTATCTTTATGCAACAAGTATTTGGACTACTTGAACAAAAGTAATTATCAAGAGGGCTAACAATGACTTTAAGGCCTCATTTGGCAGTAGGGAATGGGATCCCGGTCCATTCCCTGGAAACTCCCACCCGGTGGTAGACCTTTCCCGGTTTTTTTGTCGTACCATTTGGTCGAGAGGTGGAACGAGAAAATTCATTCACTTCCTCGTGAATTCCATGGGAGGAAAAAACGCCTCTCCACTCGTGGATGAAGTTCCCTGACTCTTACACATTGTCTCTTGACAAGTCAACGCACTCTTGCCCGTGCCCCTGAAGATGAACTTTTCCCTGTCTTTCCCCCCGTCGTGAGTGAACCAAATGGTGGCAAGCGGCCCCGTGGTTTTCTACCAGGGATTCCTGTGTGACGGGCTAAATCCCTACTGTGGCTTGTCTCCCCCGGGTTCTATATCCCCTACGGCCAAACAAAGCCTGAATGTTTCGGTGCACACAAAACAAACAAACAAACATAGGTGAACAAAGAAAATGGCGCACTAACATAGGTGTACACCACATCAATGCACGGACAAGCGTGTAAATTATGGATTCCCTCTATTTTCCCCATGTTACACTAACACTGTAAACTGCCTTCACGAAGGGCCAGCCTGAGTTGAAACAAAATTCCCCAACCATCCCAAATCAAATCAAGCGCAAGAACCCCACACAAATTAGCATATGCATTTAGTTAATATGCATGTAATTCCAAATGGCTAAACACATCCAACCCGTGGGGTGGGCTCCACACACCTTTCTTATTGTGATCGTGTATGAGGAGAAATCCTCCACCGACATCACCGCCAGTGACGACCTCTATCTACATCACCATGTTGGAGAAGACCTCTGAATTAAAGGCGAACTCAAAGTTGGGCACCCTGACGCCAGACGACAACTCTAGCTCCATCTCCGCCTCCCCCGACACCAACGCAGTCACCATCTTTTCGTCGTCGGCCATGCACTCCGCACCTCCAAAAGAGGAAGCACGCGTATGGGACCGTGGAGGTAGATCCTGACTCGCGGAGGGTTCTTCGAGAAGGCGATAGAAGGTGGTCAACCAGGACGATTTACCTATATTTGAGGTATCCTGGATGGGTTTGCTTGTCACAGTTATCTCTTATAATCGTAATATTTTTTAACCATGGTTGCTATTAAATGCTATAGGCGACAGCACAAGTAACGCTAAAATGGACTTCACGTTTAGGGATGGGGGAAACGACCCGTGAGCCTTTCGATCGCAATCACATGGTTGCGTAGAGCCATGGGCAATAATTGGCTATTTAATGGGCAGGTTTCGTTTCTACACGATTGGCGGTTTGTGCGGGGTAGGCGGGTGATGACCATGTTTTGCTCTCTCACACGTGATCTGTTTTTTCATATGACATGGTCGGTCCACTAGAGTCGATCTCATGACTCCGCCATCAATATTAGCGACACTAGCCATCTGAGCTAGCACCATCCTTCGTAAGAATTTGAACTACAACTTTATTTGTACGTAAGAGCTATATGACAAACAATAAACTTCGTTCTTAGGAAAAAGTAATGCAGGGCGGAGATTTTATCCCTAGTTGTTAAAAACAGGCCAAAGCATCCACCATGGTCTAGTAGCCTAGTCATCACTAATTTTTTTTAAGTGAAAAAAGTTGAAAGGGGGTTTATATTTATATTTAAGTAGTACTTCTAAATACTTTAGTATTTCTCGCATATTTATAAAGTGGATTACACTACTTCACAAATACTCCCTCCACCCCACAATATAAGATCTTTTTGCAAGTTTTTTTAGCTTGCAAAAACATTTTATATTATGGGATAGAGGGAGTAGTATTTTTCGCATATCTTACACTGCTTCCCACTTCTATTAATGACGGTTGAAAGTTGAAAGTGGATTTATATTTTAAATCGAATTTCTCAATATAGCTCATTTGAAGAGGTGTAAATTGGAAGTGGATTTATATTTAAATAGCATTTTTCGTGTGATGACAGTGTGATTAGTGGAACTAATGACAGTTGCTAAGGTGTACCTCGGGCCATTGGTGTTAGGACCCCAATCCTACGTCACATTGATCTAGCATGTAACACATCATATCACTTTGCGGCCTCATACATGGTATTCCCACGGCTGCAGCCTTACCTTGGCCGGGACCATTTACGCATTTTGGCTCACGTATATGATTGTGTCGCTAGCATCTATATGATAGAGAATCCGGGCCGGCATGACTAGTAGTAAGCCCAAGGTGGCACAAACTTATAGGGATAGTCATACATGACCCAGCAATCCACATGTCGGTCAACAACTAGTGTAACTGAGTCGTAGCAAGCTACAAGGACTCTAGTAAAACAGACATTTCCCCGAAGGGACAGACACATGAGCAAGGAAGGACACATGCCAGTCAATCCATGTGTTCATGAGCAGTAGCAAGCTAACATGGCTGAGTGGAAGCACTAGGAGACATTTCCCCATAAGGAAGGCTACCAAGAATCAACAACTAGGTGTTGGATCCCACATGTACCAAGCATTTCAATAACATACACACAATATGCTGGATATGTGTAAATACAACATGGCATCACAACAAAACTCTACGACTCAAAGTATTTATTGGAAAGGCTCCGGAGAGCCATACATAACATGATATTATAAACATGGGCCTCATGACCCAAGATACAAAGTCATACAAGAAACAAGCGGAAGCATAACCATGTATGAGTACAGACATCTACAAAATAAAAGGCTGACAAGTCTGACTATCTACAAGACCCTCCATAGGAACCAGACCTATGTCTGTGATTCCCAAGCTAATCATCGAAGCACACGTGGTACTACTAGTGAGACTGAAGTCTCCTCTACAAAAACATAAATTAAGCAAACGTGAGTACAAATGTACTCAACAAGACTTACATCAATACTATCTACATATGCATCAGTATCAACAAACGGGTGATGGAGTTTAACTGCAGCAAGCCAGCTTTGACTTAGTGGCTGTCTTGTACTACGACTACCAGTATTTCTTTGAGGTGAGAAAGCGCACACGAGTCCACATATTCATCATATCAATACACCACTATGGATCCTCTCCCATCTCCCTACAAGAAGGCCATCCATAACACGCACGCTTAGCTTGCACATTTTAGAGTATTGATACATCTCCAACGTATCTATAACTTTTGATTGTTCCATGTTGTTATATTATCAATCTTGGATGTTTGATGTACATTTGCTTGCAACTTTATATCAATTTTTGGGACTAACCTATTGACATAGTGCCCAGTGCCAGTTGTTGTTTTTTTCCTTATTTTTTACTTTCCAGGATATCAATACCAAACGAAGTCCAAATGCCACGAAACTTTTTGGAGATCCTTTTTTGGTGGGAAGACACCCAGGTAGCTTCTGGAGGGTACGGGGGGATGCTCATGGGTCCCAGTAGGCACCAGGGCACGCCAAGGGCCCCAGGCACGCCCTGGTGGGTAGTGGGGCCTACGGGCACCCTATTGACCTACCTCCGCCTCTATGAATACTCTAAAATCCCAAAAACCATAGGGAAATCGACGAAACACTTCTTCCGCTACCGCAAGTTCCAGAACCATGATTTCCAATCTGGAGGCCTTTTTCGGCACTCTGCAAGAGGGGGCAACAATCACGGAGGGGTTCTTCATCATCCTTGCTGCCCCTCTAATGATGCGTGAGTAGTTTACCATAGACCTATGGATCTGTAGCTAGTAGCTAGATGGCTTCTTCTCTCTTTTTGATCTTCAATACAATGTTCTCCTTGATGTTCTTGGAGATCTATTTGATGTGACTCTTTTTTGCGGTGTGTTTGTTGGGATCGGATGAATCGTGAGTTTATGATCAGTTCTATCCATGAATATTAACTAAGTCTTTGCTGAACTCTTTTATGCAGGATTGTTATAGCCTCGTATTTCTTATCCGATTTATTGGTTTGGTTTGGCCAACTAGATTGATTTCTCTTGCCATGGGAAGTGGTGCTTTGTAATGGGTTCGATCTTGTGGTGCTCAATCTCAGTGACAGAAAGAGACATGACACACATGTATCGTTTCTATTAAGGGTAACAAGATGGGGTTTATTCATATGTGAGTTTATCTTGTCTACATCATGTCATCGTTCTTAAAGCATTACTCCGTTTTCCATGAACTTAGTACACTAGATGCATGCTGGATAGCGGTCGATGTGTGGAGTAATAGTAGTAGATGGAAAATCATTTCGGTCTAATAATCCTGGACATGATGCCTATATACATGATCATTGCGTTGGATATCATCATGATTATTCGCTTTTCTATCAATTGCCCAACAATAATTTGTTTACCCACCGTATGCAATTTTCTTGAGAGAAGCCTCCAGTGAAAACTACGGCCCCGGGGGCCTATTTCCTATCATATATTAAAACCAAAATACCTTGCTACATTTTTTCTTTATTTATTTCATTTTTTGTTTTACTTAGATCTATTTATAAATCTCATACAAGTTAATCTATCTCCATACCGTTGAGGGATTGGCAACCCCTCTTACGCGTTGGGTTGCAAGTTTTTGTTGTTTGTGTGCAGGTGTTGTTTCCATATTGTTCCTTGGTTCTCCTACTAGATTGATAACCTTTGTTTCATAACTAAGGGAAATACTTACCGTTGTTGTGCTGCATCAACCCTTCCTCTTCGGGATGCAGATATAAGCAATCGGGAAGAATTTCTGGCGCCGCTGCCGGGGAGACATCATCAACATCTATCAATTACCTACGCGTAAACTCTCATCTCCTTGCAATTACTTTATTTTCCATTTGCCTCTCGTTTTCATCTCTCCCACTTCTAAAAAGTTTTCACAAAAATACAAAAATATTTTTCGTTCGCCTTTTTCTTGTTTGATCTTTTGTTTGCTTGCTTGCCTACATTATTGTATGCCTAGTTCTCCCCTCGCTATGTGCACTCCTGAGAATGAAGTTCTCAATTTTAAGCAAAGTGGAGGGGAGAATTTAAAAGATGCTTGGTATAGAATTTGTGATGCTCATAATAGATCTATTCGTAAGCAATCCACTATTGTTCTTCTTCGTAATTTTTATGTGGGCATTACTCCTTGGTATAGATTTGTTCTTGATACTATCACCAAAGGGAATTTCTTGATGTGTCCCCTATGGATGCTTTTAATTCTATGGGAAATTTAGTGGGATCACCTCCTATCATTATCAATGAAACAGTTTTAACTCTTGAGCATGTTATGCAAAGGCTAGATGCTATTGAAAGGAAAATGCTCACCGAAGAACTTATTGAAAATTTGGATAAAGTGATCCATAATCTTGCTAATCGAATTGGGTTGAAGGTAGGAGATACTCTTAAACTACTAAGAGAAAGGACCCATAGTCAACTAAAGGGTAGAGGAGAGCCTTGCTCGAATTGATAGGTTGGAAGAAATTTTTAGTAACTTGGGCTCAGTTTTTTCCTCCATCAAAACTATTGAAAAAAATCCTCCTAGTAAGGATTGCAAATCTACCCATGATCCTAAGAACAAGGGTGCCACTTCCAAAAGCAACAATGAGGATCTTAAGATGATTAGAGTTCACGCTAATTTCGTAGATTTGATAAAGGAACCTATATATAAAAATACATCTCTTGATTTTGTTCCTAGGAGTGTGATTATCAAAAATTTATATGCTAGAGCTCCTTGAGATTATGGTTTTGTAATCGAGGAAGCAAAAACCAAAGAAGACAATACTTGAATCTATGCATTATGCCTAGCTAGTGGCATAAAACAATAGCGCTTGTTAGGAGGCAACCCAATGAATAAAATAAAATTTTCACTTTTTTTTCTATTCTTGTGTGTTTGCACAATTATGCTACAGTTATGATTGTGTTTTATGTTTTAATTAGTGTTTGTGCCAAGTAATGCCTTTAGGATGATTTGGGTGATAGTTGATTTGATCCTATTGAAAAACAGAAACTTTTGCATCCAGTAGCAGAATTGTTAAAAATCACTGAAGCGATGAAAAACTCTTAATGTTTTTACACAAGATTGATATATAAATTTCCTACGTTGTCGTAATTTTTCATTATTTTTGGAGTTACAGAAGTATGGTTAAAGTACAGATTACTACAGACTATTCTGTTTTTGACATATTCTATTTTCGTTGCACTGTGTGCTTATTTTGATGAATCTATGGATTGTATTAGGGGGTATAAGCCATGGTAAGTTTATTATACAGTAGGTATAATTCAATAATAAAATATGAATGGGTTTGCAACAGTAATTAAAGTGGTGATTTGTTTTATTATACTAACAGACCTCACAAAGGTTTTGTTAAGTTTTGTGTGATTGAAGTTTTCAAGTTTTGGGTGAGATCACGATGGATGAAGGAATAAGGAGTGAAAAAATCCTAAGCTTGGGGATGCCCATGGCACCCCAAGGTAATATTCAAGGATTACCAAGCAACTAAGCTTGGGGATGCCCCGGAAGGCATCCTCTCTTTCTTCTAACGACCATTGGTAATTTTACTTGGAGCTATATTTTTATTCGTCACATATCATGAGTTTTGCTTCGAGCGTATTGTATTATATGAGTCTTTGCTTGTTTTGCTTTTTAGTTTGTCACAATCATCCTTGCTGGGAACACCTATTTGAGAGCCATAATGATGCTATGATTTGTTAGAATTGCTCTATGTGCTTCACTTAATTTTTTTTGAGCTATGGAATTACTCTAGTACTTCACTATTATCTTTTTGAGCACGGTGGTGGTTTAAATTTTGAAGAAATACTCTCATGCTTCACTTAGATCATTTTAAGAGTTAGTAATTTTTTGAAGAAATGCTCTCATGCTTCACTTAGATTATTTTGAGAGTTAGAAAATTTTGAAGAAATATGCTCTCATGCTTCACTTATACTATTTTGAGAGTTGAAAAAGGAAATTATTTTGAAGAAATATAAGCTCTCGTGCTTCACTTAAATTTATTTGAGAGCTTGTTAGTAGTAATGAAAATATATGAATTTAGGCCCAAAGTGATAGATATTCAAGAGGAATATAATAAAAACTTTCATTAAGATCATTGGACATTATAAAATTGATTCCTTGTAATAGTTTTGAGATATGGAGATAGTAATATGTGAGTCATGTTGGTGAGTAATTATGCTTTAGTAAGAATATTGGTGTTAAGGTTTGTGATTCCCTATGGAGGCACGAAAGTCAATAGTTATGCAATGAAGTAATATCCTACTTGTGGTGCATTATTGTAACGCCCCAGACATACCCGTCGGTGGTCGTTACTCCTGGCGGGATCTAGGCTGGCCCCACAGATCAATATTAGTCTTTTTTGCGTATTTTTTCCTCACTCGCGCGCATCCGGGAGCAACTTCCCGGTCGGTCACCCATACTAAAACTACTCCAAGCTGAGCACGCTTAACTTTGGAGTTCTATCTGAATGGGCTCCCGGAAAAGAAGGAATTCCTTATTAATATAAGTAGTCTATCATCCCTAATAAGTTAGGCTATCACATACACCCCCACCCAGAGGAACTGACGTCCTCGTCGGGCCACAGGAACGTTCCCTCTTGGCACATACGGCTGTGCTTCCAGTCCGGCACATGTGCCATGCCGTGTGCCACGACGGGTCACAAATGTCATGCACAACATGACCGCGCACCTGTCCGCAAACATTTGGATAACCGCGAGGGTTGGCTCTGATACCAACTTTTAACGCTCCAGACACACCCGCCAGTGGTCGTTACTCCTGGCGGGATCTAGACTGACCCCATAGATCAATACTAGTCTTTTTTGCGCACTTTGTCCCCACTCGTGTGCACCGGGGAGCAACTTCCCGGTCGGTCACCCATCCTGAAACTACTCCAAGCTAAGCACGCTTAAATTTGGAGTTCTATCCGAATGGGGTCCCGAAAAGAAGGAATTCCATATTAATATGAGTAGTCTATCATCCCTAACAAGCCAGGCTATCACAATTATTCAGTGTTAGTTATGTTTAATGCTCGTTTATGCTCGTTTTTGTTTTTTGGTTGGTTGCTTCTCAATCTATTTGCTAGCCTCCATTTGTACTAAGCGGAAATAATGCTTGTGCATCCAACTCCTTAAATCAAGTTGTGCCAAATGAGTCCAACATACCTAACTATATGCGGTCACAGCTCGCGCCTCTCTGCAACACACCCTGCCTCCACAAGTCGTGAGGGAGATAGATAGTAGGGCTAGATTTTATTTTCGTTCCAGTGAGGTAACATAATGAGGAAATTTCAGAAAATAGGCATCATTTGCATGAGAAAGTCGAGAATAGATAGAATTTGAAGCAAGTAAATAAGCACCTAAAAATTAGAATGGGGGGAGGCAGAAACCAGTGATAGCAAAAAGGGTGCTGGTGAGGAGTGAATGAAGGTATCCTAAGGACAAAATGATTTATGAATTTACCATTAATAGTAAAGATTTATTTAGTATTTGAAATCTTGATAGTTTATTCTATAAACTTGATTAAATATATACAAGTTTGATTTCTTACTAAAACATAGTATGTGATATTTTGTCAAATGGAGGGAGTATTAGGTATATAAATTACCCAGCACCACACCTGGGTTAGACACATGAGGGAGAACCTCATGTAGTCGTCGACTAGGCCATAGCTGGATTCTGCGAGGGCTCTACGTTAACATGCTTGGTCTTCTGCATGGCGGCTCAGTGAGATCGCTCCCCTCTTTTATTGTCTTCTCTTCCACGGGAGCTATATGTCACATGTACTAATTCCTATTAAAGGTCACCTACAAAGTGGCGGTTTTGGGCAAGCCCAATAGTGCTGCGTGTACACTTTTTTCTATCGGTATTTTAATCGGCTTTCTTAGTTTTTTCATCGGTTATAATTGGCTTTCTTTGGTTTATTTGGTTTCCTTTTTCCTTTTCCTTTTTCTTTCTATGGTTCTTTTCTTTTTAAAGTACTAGCAAAAGGCCTCTGCGTTGCAACGCGAGAAAAAAACATTGTATGTCCAGATAGCTCAATAAGCATGTCTCAAGACCATTCAATGGTCCACGTCCTCTATTTGAACACTATGGCTCATTAGTGTCGCCACTTCTCATCCTCTTTCCATGTTTGGCGAGATCATGAGCGATGCACAAAAATCCTCTATCCTAGGTTAATATAATAGGAAGACCATTAGTATTGCACAATGATCCTCTATCATGGGGTAATATAATAGGAAAATTATGAGTGTGACACAAAGATCTTCTACCCTAGGTTAATATAATAGGAAAAAATGAGAACATTTTGTGAGCCAAATACTCCAAGTCCGACTCCTCCTTCGTCGGTGACGCGCATCAGTTGGTCGAGTGAGCGGGGTCATGCACAATGATGGATAGATTTTTTGGAAAAATATTTGAGCCATTTAAAGTTTGGCCCCCGGGTCCATTAGCGACAAAAAGTGTAATGTTTTTTTGGCAAAAAACGTCATGAGCTGATCGAGGCTGGAGTCTTTGGACATTAGCAAGGCCAGTTTGTCAGTCGGTTGATGGTTCTCGCTGTCGAGCTCAGCCCGTCCAGCCGTTGTGGATCATGTTGTCATTTCGTATTTGAAAGGGTCACGCTTTCTTTCGTTTTGTATTTGACACGATGTCGTCCAGCTGCCGAGGATAATGTTTCAACAAGACTGCATGGTAGTACCTTACCTTTGTTTTCGCTACACATCAGTTGCTTTCATGCGCCCCCTATATAAGCCTCATTGTAGGCGTCTCAAGCCATTGTTGTGCATCTTGTATGTGCAGCATATCGCAATCTTATTTCCATAGCTCACTGTTTGTTTCCAATGGAGGCCCGTTGATGTTACAAAGAATTATGGAACGTATATAAACTGATGGGTGCATATTTATCATAGCGATGTGGGACTATTTTAAAAAAACACATCCAAGTATCATCACGTCTGTACGATAGCCTAATTTTGTTGCGGCCTGAGTTGTAGTCCCACCGACGTCCTCCTTTTTCTCTTTAGCATAGCTCATTATTTTTTGCTTTCTCTGGAAATCAAAACCTGGCACCAGCCCATAACGTGCGTAGCTATTGAACTAAACCTCATCTAACAAAGGAACTACTTTTAAACAAATAACTGAGCTAGCCCAGTTGGTCGTGTGACATAGTGCTTGATGTGTGGCCAAAAAAATTCAAAACTCAATAAATGATAATATAGGTGAACGGATTAAAAAATTAGAGAAACACACCTTGCTTTATTAGTAGGTATAGATATGGCTCATCTTTTCATACACATTGTACATTTTCATCTACATCAAAAATATTTATATATATATCTAACTTTTTTAAAGATGATTAATATTTTTTAGATGTCTAGCTTTTTTCATACACATTGTACATTATTCATATACATCTTAAACATTTTTATATATGTTTAACATTTTATAAATACATGATTGATATTTCTTGAAATACCCATTTTAAACACATCTTAATTGTTTTTGAAATACACACGGTAACGTGTTTTTGTATCGGAACATTTTCTAAAACAAGAAAAAAATTCTAAAGGTAATGTACATTTTTTCCAAGGGTACGAATCATTTTTGTTCAATTACACGAACATAGTTTTTATGTTGATATCATTTTTTTAAATGCCACATACATTTTTTAAATCTCACACACATTTTTTGGTATGGTACATGCATTATTTTTAAATAATATCTGAACTTTTCATTCATTGCATTCACATTTATCTGAATGTGTGATGAACACTTTATTTGAGGGATCCCGGATGGGTTTGCTTGTCACAATTATCTCTTATAATCGTAATAGTTTTGTAACTGTGGTTTCTATTAAACTATAGGCGAGAGAACAAGTAACGCCAAAATGACCCAAGAGCCCTTTGATCACAATCACGCGATTGCATAGAATCATGGGCAAGAATTGGCTATTTAAGGGCAGGTATCCGTTTCCACACGACTGGTGGTTCGTACGGGGTAGATGGGTGTTGACCGTGTTTTGCTCTGTCACGCATGATCTGTTTTTTCGTATGACATGGTCGGTCCAATGGACGTTTTACTACTTTTCTTGCCAAAAATGATGCAAATGTTGGAATCGATCTCATGACACCGCCATCGGATTAGCGGCACTATCCATCTGGGCTAGCACCATCATTGGTAAGAATTTGAACTACAACTTTATTTGTACATAAAAGCTATATGACAAACAATAAAATTCCTTCTTAGGAAAAAGTAATGCGTGGGGGGGGGGGGGGGTTATCTCCTGGTGTGTCCCTATCCCTGGTTGTTAGAAACAGGCCAAAGCATCCACCATGGTCTAGTAGCCAAGTCATCACTAATTTTTTTTGTTAAGTGAAAAAAGTTGAAAGTGGGTTTATATTTACATTTAAATAGTATTTCTAAATACACGGGGCGTAGGCTGACTAGGCCCGGGTAGGCGGAGAGGAGGGCCATTTAACCCCGATCACACCACATGCGCCAAAGAGGGTATATTGTGGCTGCTCCCATGTTAAATAAGGTGGCAAACTGGAGTCCGAAGGGGAGGAAAACCTTGTAATCAGACTCACACACACACACACACACACACACACACACACACACACACACACACACTTGTCTTTAGAAGCAAGAACTACCACGTAGGTCGTAGGGTGTTACACCTTGTTGGTGACATGAAGTTGGATATAAAAAGCCTCAATCTCTCAAGTGGTCTGAAGTGTTCAACCCGTGACTGAATCTCTAAAAGGGGATCCCCAAAATCTCCGATCTTGACAATCACCCATCGACATAAGATCTCAGGTGCAAAACTTATAATACCAGTCTGGTGTTGCACTGTTGCCACAATCACTAACCCCTGAAGAACGGATCTGCCACGTAACCGTGTATGTGCTAGTGCCAAATTTATCTTTATGCAACAAGTATTTGGACTACTAGAACAAAGTAGTTATCAAGCAGGCTAACAATGACTTTAAAGCCTCATTTGACAAGACAACGCACTCCTGCCCGTGTCCCGGAAGACGAATTTTTTCTTGTCTTTCCCCCATCGTGAGTGAACCAAATGGTGGTAAGTGGCCCGTGGTTTTCTACCACGGGATCGTGTGTGACGGGCTAAATCCCTAATGTGGCTTGTCTCCCCCGGGTCCTATATCCCCTACGACCAAACAAAGCCTAAATGTTTCGATGCACATAAAACAAACTAACATAGGTGAACAAAGAAAATGTCGCACTAACATAGGTGTACACCACATCAACGCACGCACAAGCACATAACTTATGGATTCCCTCTATTGCCCCATGTTACACTAACATAGTAAACTGCCTTAACGAAGGGCCAGCCTAAGCTGAAACAGAATTACCCAACCATCCCAAATCAAATCAAGCGCAACAAACACAAATTAGTGTATGCATTTAGTTAATATGCATGTAATTCCAAATGGCTAAACACATCCAACCCATGGGGTGGGCTCCATGCACCTTTCTTATTGTCATCACGTATGAGGAGAGATCCTCCACCGACATCACCGCTAATGACGACCTCTATCTGCATCACCATGTTGGAGAAGACCTCCGAATTGAAGGCGAACTCAAAGTTGGGCACCCCAACGCGAGACGACAACTCTAGCTCCATCTCCGCCTCCGCCGACACCAACGCAGTCATCATGTTTTCGTCACCGGCCATGCACTCCGCACCTCTAAAAGAGGAAGCACATGTATGGGACCATGGAGGTAGATGCTGACTCACGGAGGGTTCTTTGAGAAGGCGAGAGAAGGTGGTCGACCGAGATGATTTACCTATATTTGAGGGATCCCACATGGGTTTGCTTGTCACAATTATTTCTTATAATCGTAATAGTTTTGTAACTGTAGTTGCTATTAAATGCTATAGGCGAGAGCACAAGTAACGTCAAAATGAACTCCGCGTTTAGGGCTGGGGGCAAACAACCCATGATCCCTTCGATCACAATCACGCGGTTGCATAGAGCCGTGGGCAATAATTGGCTATTTAATGAGCAAGTTTCGTTTATACGCGATTGGCGGTTCGTGCGGGGTAGGCGGGCAATGACCGCGTTTTGCTCTCTCGCATGTGATCTGTTCTTTCATATGACGTGGTTGATCCACTGGACATCTTACTACTTCTCTTGCCAAAAATGATGCGTGTGTTGGAGTCGATCTCATGACTCTGCCATCGAAATTAGCGACGACACTAGCCATATGGGCTAGCACCATCCATCGTAACAATTTCAACTACAACTTTATTTGTACGTAAGAGCTATATGACAAACAGTAAACTTCCTTCTTAGGAAAATGTAATGCAGGGCGGATATTCTATCCCTAGTTGTTAAAAACAGGCCAAAGCATCCACCATGGTCTAGTAGCCAACTCATCACTAATTTTTTTATTAAGTGAGAAAAGTTGAAAGTGGGTTTATATTAATATTTAAAAATTATTTCTAAATACTTTAGTATTTCTTGCATATTTATAAAGTGGATTATACAACTTCACAAATACTCCCTCCGCCCCACAATATATGATCTTTTTGCAAGTTGTTTTAGCTTGCAAAAACATTTTATATTATGGGACAGAGGGATTAGATTTTTCGCATATCTTACACTGCTCGCACTTCCACTAATCACGGCTGAAAGTTGAAAGTGGATTTATATTTAAATTGAATTTCTCGCATATAGCTCATTTTAAGTGGAACTAATCACGGTTGCTAAGGTGTACCTCAGGCCATTGGTTCCTTGGAGATTGATTGAGGAGATGGTTGACACCCCCCCCCCCCCCCCACACACACACACACATGCACTACAAAATGGTTAAAGGCGTGATTTTCTGGCGACTCGAAGCTTTGGTTTCAATTTATTTGAATTATAGGAAAACCGCACTATCAAGAGGGGTCGAGCAGACTTCAAGCCTTGTGAGCAGCCACCATTCTCAAACCTACATTTTGCTCAACACTTTATATTCCTACACTCAAACACTTTGATTCTTTCGGGATAGAGAGAGCAAGGACCGGTCTACAACTTGACCACCGATTCATATTCCTTGCTAGATTTCTACATCAACACTTAGTACTCTTGGTGCTTGGGCTCCTTGGTGGTTGGAGGTTCCTACAGAAACTTCCTTCCGTGCAGTGTGCTCGAGAGACATATGTAAAACATGGTGGTCGCCTTCAAGACCAACCTTGATTGAACCGAGGCTCATCTGTTGAGGGAGACTCGAAAGGATAATATGGTGAGCCACTTGGTAGCGTTCTGGACATTTGGTTTCGGCACCACTCCAACGAAGATTAGCACTCCCCCAAAGCAGTGTGTATTTGGGGATAAAATTTGCGTCCCCAACTCACTTGTGGATAATCCTTTCCCGTATCTTTACTTTGCTTTATATGCTTGTGGACTTGCTAATTAGTTTGTGTTCACTTAGTTGCATACCTAGAGAACCAACTTTATCCATAGTTTCCTAGCGCTGTGTCAGGGATGGACAGAGGGGGAGAAAGTTATGCAGTCGTCGACTAGGCCACTGAGATCGTGCCCCTTTTTGATGGTCCTCTCTTCTGCGGGAGTTGTATGCCGCATGTACTAATTTCCATTAAAGCTCGCCTATAGGGTGGCAGTTTTGGCAAGACCAATAATGTAGTGCGCAAATTTTTTCTATGGGTATTTTAGTTGGTTTGTTCACTGTTTTTGCATTGGGTTTTCTTTTTCTTTTTTTCTTCCATTTTCCTTTTTGTTTCTTTCATTTGGTTTTTTCTTTTCCCACCTTTTTAGGCACATGTCTCCATTTTTCATACGCATTGTGCATGTTTAGTACACATCAAGAATTTTCATACACATTTAGTTTTTTTTCAAAAAGATGATTAACATTTTTCAGATATATGATTTGATGTCTACATTTTTTCATACACAGTGTACATTTTTTGTATACATCTAAACACTTTTTTGTACATTTATTTTTTAAATACATAATTAATATTTTCCAAATTCTTATTTTAAACATTTTTTTGAAGACATGTTAATTATTTTACAAATTCACGTTGAAATGTAGTTTTGCATGATACAAAACATTTTTCAAACCGTGCGAACATTTTTATACATTGGATAAACATTTTTTTAAAATATAATGAATACACTTGAATATTTATCTAAATTTAATGTACATTTTTTGAATGGTAAGAAACATGTTTTGTCGAATTACACGAACACTTTTTTGAGTGTCGCATACTTTTTTTAAACGGTACATACATTTAAAAAATTAAGCGAAGTTTATTTACAATGCATTTACATTTCTTTAATGTGTGACAAACACTTTTAAAAACTACTAATTTTTTAATAACATACGTATTTAGTTTTATTGAAACAGTAAAGTAAAGTAAAAAGGAGGGAAAACATGCATGGCATATGCGTGATGTCTATGAGACAGGGCCATGTGGTTACTGAACCGACCCACTACCAGCTCGCTACAGGGGACACTCGCATTGGAGACCCCTTCTCTTCTCCCCGGTTGTACGCACACACGGTTAGAGCATCTCCAGTCATTCAGCCCCCAAGGACGCCGAAAAAGAGCGGCCTGAGAGCAAACCGGCGCTAGGTTGGCCCCTGGGGGCGACCTAGCTCCCAGCCACGCCTTTAGGCGCCGTCCTCCAGCCGCGGCAAATTCAAACATAGTCTTTTCCGCTCACAAAATAGACGCCACAAATCCGGTGATCACGCGGCCACAAGTTCGGCGTACAAAAAACAGAAAGGACGCGCGTGCGCATAAGACGGCGAGGTCGGCCTCCGGCGTCGGCGGAGGCGGCATGCGCTGGCTTGGCGGGGTCTCTGCGCTGGACGGCGTCGGCGTGGCTTCTGTGTTGTGGGTGTTCTCGGTGGCCTCATCAGTTGGGCTTGGCGGCGGCGGCGGCGTGGGCGTCGGCGTCGGCGTCGTCATCGATGGAAGCTGGTTCAGGATGAGGCCCCGCTCCGCCAAGTACCACGCCTTGACCGCCTCGTCGGTGCTCTAGAGCATGTCCGCCCGCCCAGCATGAAAGCCAGGTAGGTGTTTCTCTTCTTCGTGGCGACGTTGGTCCGGAGTAGGTTGAGCTTGATGACCCTGCTCGACATCAACGCCGACCACCGCGCCTCGCTCTTCTCTTCACGAAGGGCGGCTCGGGCCTGTGCGTCGGCGATGCAGTGCTCGATGGACTCCTGCACTCGAGCGGTCGCCGCGTCGGCGTGTTTCCCCTTCTTGGCACATTTGTTGTCGTCCGGCCGCCCGTCTGACGCGCCCGGAGTCGGCACGTCCGGCTTGTAGGTCTCCTTGGCCTTGTCGAGGGTGCGCCGGACTTCCGCCCACTTCTCGCATTTGTCGATGCGCTTGTAGACGTGAAGGTACTTAAATTCGGCGTCGCTGGTGCCCTGCCGATACATGGCGAACATGCGCAACAATTGCGTGGAGGAACAAATAGTTGGCACGCGCACACGGCGAAGAGAGGCGGGAGACCAACGTGCCATACCTGATCCTCAATGCTGGTGCCGCTCTCCGGGTGAGCCGCGACCTCCTCGACGATCCCATGCCATTTGTTGCACGCCCTTGGATACGCCCCCAATGGTTCGCCATCGCCTTCGACCCGCGCTGCATGTAGACGCCTTTGAAGTCTCGTCGAACTCGACCTTGATGCGCTCCCAGTACGTCTCGATGCTCTGGTTCGTGCTAGTGGTCGGGTCGAGGCAGACGACTTCCCATGCTTCGGCGAGGCATTCCTCCTCCTTGGACGCTCACTTGATGCGCGGTTCGCCGGACCTGGCCGCCCGCTTCTTCTTCTTGCTCCTCCTCACCGGAACAGTCGCCGGCTCCTCCCACTACAAGAAATATGTCAACTAGTGACCTTCTGTCAGTGACGCTGGAAGAATTGGTCATAGATCCATGACCATTTTATACCAATTGGTCAAAAGCTGTTCGGGGGCTCCCCACCCTAAACTATAACAACCATTTTGGTCAGAAATGTCGTAATTTCCTTACACGAAATGGTCATAAAGCAAATAGCACTGGTCTGCTGCCTTATTTCTAGCTGATCATGACCAGTATAGATGGTCATAACCTTGTAAATTGTGGTGGGTTGCTATGACTAGGCGCCACCTCATCAGTTTTGCCTATGTGTCATGTCCATGTGGCAGTTTATGCCCTAGGTTGTGAAGCAACCTATATTTCTGTCGTTCCTAAAATTCCCAAAAAAATCTTATAAATTCTTTGGGTCATATCTTTGTCAAATATGTAAAAAAAACTTCCTTGCCTAGTTCAAAAGTAATTCAAAAATATTCATTTTCCTATTCTGTTCAAAACAACAGTTTGTGAAGGAAGTACCACTTTGGCATGTCCAAATAGTATCCATTTTCTACAGTGCTTTCCTATGCCCAAATAACCATCCTCCATCAAATGCCAACTCAATCCATTCATTATTTTGAGCCGAGCTTCAACATTCGTATTTATGTCCAGTGTGGTAGTTTGCGAAGCAAGTACCACCTAGACTCCTCCTTTTGAGCTGAAAATTTGTGAAGACGGTCTTCTTAGTAACTGATCATCCTCAGCCAAAACTCACGCCCATTAGCCATGTACATTTCCCGTACCGCTAATCAAACACTTGGTTGCTAATTCATGTTTGAGCATCGAACGGTCTCCTCGTGAGAATCTTATGTTGTAATTTTCTTCCTAGCACCTACCTGGGGAGTGCCCAACCCACTAGACATGCCTAGGCTGCCCAGAACACATGGCAACGCCACGGTCACACGGTGACCACGCGGCGGGCATGCGAGTTTACGCGCTCTAGAGTTGGGGGCCTCGGCCACCGCCCAAACCTCGACGTATCGCCACCAAACCATGTATTTATGATTAAATAGGTACTTATGTAACTATAAATGATTTTTGGAAAAAATAAATAGGTACTTATGCTGCAGTTCAAATTTGACCCGCTTCCTGCTGAATCGGCGGGAATTTGTCCTTTTCACCACAGGTGGATCAAAAAATTTGACACCCAACCATTTTGTCAATTGTGCATTAAATATGGCCTAGTATTTTAGAAAATTGATTTGATCCAATTTTGCAACAAATATATGGTAGGTCCTTCACAAAAAAACTCATTTCGGGCACTCGGAAAATGGAAAATGTATTTTTCGTGCAAAGAAAATGAAAACTCCCTTAGGCAACATTGTTTATAATTCCAAGATGCACCCTTGTGCATCATATGAGATCATTTGAACAAACTATGCCATGAATGTGGCCATAAGATTGATCATTTGGCTTGAAAGCCCTGAATCTTCATGCATGATAGCTCATTTCTAAGAATACTTTTTTAAAATAATTGTCGTATTTCAAGTTTATTATTTTTCCTCGTAACTTGGCCACATATAATGACACAATGCGAAGGTTTTGCAATTTTTTAATTTTTTTTAATTTTTATGCTTGTTTCAAAATGCGGTCAAAACGGCAGGAATGACCGTTCCTAGCTAGTGGTTGAATCTTGGAATTTTTTTGGTGTTTCTCTGATTAAATAGATACTTATGTACCTATAAATGATTTTTGAAAAAAAATAAAGAGCAAACTATGAGGCAGCCGCAGTTCAAATTTGACCCGCTTCAAGCTGAATCGGCGGAAATTTGTCTTTCTCACCAGAGGTGTATAAAAACTTTTGAAACCCAACCATTTTGTCAATTGTGCATTAAATATGGCCTAGTATTTTAGAAAATTGATTTGGTCCAATTTTGCAATAAATATATTGTAGGTCCTTCACAAAATAAACTCATTTCGAGCACTCGAAAAATGGAAAACGAATTTTTGTGCAAAGAAAATGAAAACTCCCTTAGGCAACATTGTTTGCCATTCCAATATGCACCCTTGTGCACAATATGAGATCATTTGAACAAACTATGCCATGAATGTGGCCATAAGATTGATCATCTGGCTTGAAAGGCATTGATCTCCACACATGATAGCTCGTTTCTGAGAACACTTTTTTAACATAATTGCCATATTTCAAGTTTATTATTTTTCCTGGTAACTTGGCCACATATAATGACACAATGCGAAGGTTTTGCAATTTTTGATTTTTTTTGAATTTTTTATGCCCGTTTCAAAATGCGGTCAAAACGGCGGGAATGACCGTTCCTAGCTAGTGGTTGAATCTTGGAATTTTTTTGGTGTTTCTCTGATTAAATATATACTTATGTACCTAGAAATGATTTTTGGGAAAAATAAAGAGCAAACTATGAGGCAACCACAGTTCAAATTTGACCCACTTCCAACTGAATCGACGGAAATTTGTCTTTTTCACTAGAGGTGTATAAAAACTTTTGAAACCCAACCATTTGGTCAATTGTGCATTAAATATGGCCTAGTATTTTAGAAAATTGATTTGGTCCAATTTTGCAATAAATATATTGTAGGTCCTTCACAAAATAAACTCATTTCGAGCACTCGAAAAATGGAAAATGAATTTTCCGTGCAAATAAAATGAAAACTCCCTTAGGCAACATTGTTTGCCATTCCAAGATGCACCATTGTGCACAATATGAGATCATTTGAACAAACTATGCCATGAATATGGCCATAAGATTGATCATCTAGCTTGACAGGCATTGATCTCCACACATGATAGCTCATTTCTGAGAACACTTTTTTAAAATAATTGCCGTATTTCAAGTTTATTATTTTTCCTGGTAACTTGGCCACATATAATGACACAATGTGAAGGTTTTGCAATTTTTTGAAATTTTTTTCAATTTTTTATGCCCGTTTCAAAATGTGGTCAAAACGGCGGGAATGACCGTTCCTAGCTAGTGGTTGAATCTTGGATTTTTTTGGTGTTTCTCTGATTAAATAGATACTTATGTACCTAGAAATGATTTTTTGAAAAAATAAAGAGCAAACTATGAGGCAGCCACAGTTCAAATTTGACCCGCTTCCAACTCAATCGGCGGAAATTTGTCTTTTTCACCAGAGGTGGATAAGAACTTTTGACACCCAACCATTTTGTCAAATGTGCATTAAATATGGTCTAGTATTTTATAAAATTGATTTGATCCAATTTTGCAATAAATATTTGGGAAGTCCTTCACAAAAAAACCTCATTTGGGGCACTTGGAAAATGGAAAATGAATTTTCCGTGCAAAGAAAATGAAAACTCCCTTAGGCAACATTGTTTGGAATTCCAAGATGCACCCTTATGTACAATACGAGATCATTTGAATAGACTATGCCATGAATGTGGCCATAAGATTGAGCATTTTGGGTTGAAAGCCATGCATCTTCACACTTGATAGCTCGTTTATGAGAAAACTTTTTTAAAATAATTGCCGTATTACAAGTTTATAATTTTTGCTGGTAACTTGGCCACATATAACGACACAATGCGAAGGTTTTGCAATTTTTTGATTTTTTTTTGAATTTTTTATGCCCGTTTCAAAATGCGGTCAAAACGCCGGGAATGACCGTTCCTAGCTAGTGGTTGAATCTTGGAATTATTTTTGTGTTTCTATGATTAAATAGATACTTATGAACTTATAAATGATTTTTGAAAAAAATAAAGAGCAAACTACGAGGCAGCTGCAGTTCAAATTTGACCCGCTTCCAACTGAATCGGCGGAGATTTATCTTTTTCACTAGAGGTGGATCAAAACTTTTTACACCCAACCATTTGGTCAATTGTGCATTAAATATGTCCTAGTATTTTATAAAATTGATTTGGTATAATTTTGCAACAAATATATGTTAGGTCCTTCACAAAAAAAATTCATTTTGGGCACTCGAAAAAATGGAAAATGAATTTTTCGTCCAAAGAAAATGAAAACTTCTTTAGGCAACATTTGGTCAACTGAACATTAAATATTACCTAAGATTTTATAAAATTGATGTGGCCCAAATTTGCAACAAATATTTGCTAGGTTCTTCATAAAAAAATCATTTTGGGCACTCGAAAAATAATTCTATTACAGAAAACTTATTTCTGAGAACACTTTTTTATGATATTTGCATTATTCAAAGTTTGTTATTCTTACTGGAAACTAGGTCACACTTGGTGACACAATGCAAAGTATTTTGATTTCTATTTGTTTTTATAAATTTCTAGGTCGTCAAATAGCAGACATGTTTTAACATCTTATTTTCAATCGATTATGACCAATTTAAATGGTCTTAAAATCATCAAAGGGGTACTGCGTTTTGATTGGTCCAAAACCATCTCACACGGATCATGGATTAGCACCGTCGGATGCGCCCAGATCCAACGGCAGCCCACACACCCCCCCTCGTCGCTCTCCCCCCTCTCATCCTCATCCACCCACGAAAACCCTAGCTCACTTATCCCCATCGTTGTTGCCGCTCCCGCTCCCTTTCCCCCCGTCGCCGCCTGTCTCCTCCCATCGTACTCCTCCTCCCTCGTCCTCGTCTCGTCACCGCCGCCACCTCCACCCTGTCCCCAGCCTCCTTTCCTCCCCGTCCCCGGCCTCCTCTCGCGGCACGCGATCCCCTCTCCCCTTCCCTCCCCTCCCGATCCCACCCACCGAACCGATCCCGACCTAGTCCAGATCAAGAGAGAGCGAGCCCCTCCCGCGATTCCCACCGCCGCCACCCCCACCCACCACCGCCGACCTTGTCTCCGCCACTGACCCTCTCCCCTAGCCTTCACCCCCAGATCCACCAGTCCAGGCACGTCCATGGCATCGTGGTCGGCTTTCTTGTCGGCGCGCGCGTGCGTGCTTCACGCCAGCCACGGGCGTCCGGCAATCAGGACGGCGACGACGTCAACGGGATCATCGGGTCTCCGGCGGCTCGTTACCCTCGCGCAACTTCTCCCCTCCTTCTCTCCACGCCGAAACCCTAGATCGACGCCATGGCCACCTTACAGGTGGCGCGTGCAGGTGAGATCTGGTATGGATTCCCCCCTTTCTTCTCCTCCTCCTTCTAGATTTCTTCAGCTTGCTCGAATCTCATTGCATTTGTGCAGTTTTTTTTGCAGATCGTTTGGTCAAGGAGGACGCCATGGACAAGCCCGATGCCATGGCAACCTCGCACGCAGCACAGGAGGAAGCCAGACATGGCGACAACTGCCAGCCTTTCAGATCTCGACGACTTCCACCCATGATGGAGGACTGGGGTGAGCTCCTCCCCTCCCCCTATCTCTCTCCCTCCCGTGCCTCGTTCCCCTTCTTCGTCCTCTGTTTTCGCGCCGTGATCTGCGTGTACGAAGCCTGGCTAGTGATCAACGTTGAATAAACAACCAGAGACGCCGACAATAATTCCAGCAGTTTGTTTTTGAGATGTGAGCTAGTACTAGTGCTACTGGTCTAGTAAATTACTTGTGTGGAAATGATTAGTGTTCAACTACTAGGATGAACATACCAAATGCCCACACAACTACTACAATCATCAACCAGATGTTGATATGGCTGTAAGTGGTGGATTTGCTGCCTACGCCCCACTAAGGGTGTCTCACTTTACGTGAAAGATTCCTAGGTTTAGGTGATTGATACATAATCGCATAATTAATTCAGGTTGTGAACATTTCTTAGGAGTTATGTTAAGACACATGCATGCTTCACAGCACTTCTTTGAAACCAATTGGAAAACAATGGAATAGCCGAACAGGTCATGTTTGATAGTTTTTTAACATATAGCATTACTTAGGGATATACGTAACTATTTTGGTTACTATTTTGTACTCTAGTTTCTGCTTCTCAGTTTCAATGAAGCAGCATTGATAATTTTATAATTTATTTATGCTTGAACACCAGGCTTTAGATTTTGCCCTGATCTGTTGACTCATAGTTTGATTCGTGGCGTGCGAGATGGTTATAGGTTGCTGTGATGAATATAAATATTAACAAGTGCTTCATGATCTATGATAAGTTCACTTGTGTAAGAATAAGGCAGCATTTAAGCAATGGGTAGCAGTATCCACAAAACTAAGTATTCTGTTCGTTTTCTTATGTGCTTGACTGCTTGTGTATTGTTATAGGTGAGGAAGAACCAGTTGCCGACGGGCGAGGGCATGGGGTACCTGGAGGCCAAGCACCACCTGCTGCTGAGCATTGGGTTCAATCCATTACTAGGATTCTTGTTGTTTGTCTTTGAACAATGCTTGCGTTTTAGCTACTGCCACTTTGAGCTGTTGTAGCTTGTAGTTATCAATTCCAGCTGGGTTTACATATTGCATTTCTGGAGCACTAGATCGACATTTCTAAGTTCTTTTGTTATATAAGATGAACAAATGTTATGTTTAAGGTGTGAGCTGACTAGTAATCCTAGAGAGAACCAGCTCCATTTTTGCAAGAGTTAGCTAATATAATTAGTTAGGTACTGTTGTATTAGTTAGCTAATATAATTTGCAGCATTAGTTAGGTATTGCTGTAGTCTTTTTTAGACTTCTCTTGTATGAGTAAAATGCTATGAGCAAGAGTAATGCTATGAGTAAATTGAGATTTCCTTGCTTTAGGCATAAGAATAAGCTGATAAGAACAGAATATTGATACTTTGCATGCTATGAGTAAAATGCTGGTACTTTGCCTGCCATATCTGGTTCTTGTTTTGGTAGTAGTTTGCATTGCTTATCCAGTAGTATCAGTCTACTGGCCAGCCTGGAGCAGCTTGGTGTTGTACATGATGGTGTTAACTGTGAAAATGCCAAGTGTGAGAAAATTAGAAATTATGCTCCTTACGTTTATAAATTCTACATATGGTTTCTCATCACTTGGTGTATATATAGCACGTTTTGGGCAATGAATTATTCAACGTTCTATGTTAAAGCTTTCAACCTTGAAATCACATATTTGTTTGGGCATGTGCTATATGTACCATTTTAGAAGTAGTCCACATATTTTTGTCCTGCTATAGTATTTTTAAACTTCTTATGAGATTGAAGTATTCATTCTGATTTCTGGTTTGCTGATTGTTCTAGACAGATGTATGAAACCTCTTAACTGTGGACGACAACTACTTGAGAAGGACCATCATCACCCATCAAGTACGCCATTGAGGTAATTCACCAGTCCCTCCAGCACCAACTATCTATTTTCTCTAGTATGCTTAGGTTTTTCATGCTGTTGTGGTAGCCCCATTGCTGTTGCGTTGAATCTCATGCCAGCGCTGGTGCGCCTGTGGCTTGATGTGCTGTGATCTTTATTTGTGTAGGTTTTGTTTGATGATATGCTTAGATTATGATCATAAGCATGGTGGTTTGATGATGTTGAGGCCAGCTGTTAAACCATGATATAGTTGCTGGAACTGAGCTTAATATTCATGTGTGTATGTGTGTGTGTGTCGAGTAAAGTTGTGGTTTGTGCTGCTCCTTTGTAACGTGATGAAACAAAGAATGTCCTTTACTCCTTTTTTGAATGGAATGTTCATAATATATTGGCTCCAGTTTTTCTAATTTTTATCAGCTGATTCATGTAACAGGGCGTCCGTGGAAGGCCCAGTCCTGACTCTCCAATGAATCCGGCATTTGATCGCTATTGAAGGAGCTACATGTAGAAGAAGAAAACACTTGTAGAGCTTGTAACTGATTCCCATAGTTGTAGTGCTTGTATCAACTAAGCTTGTATTACGTGTAACTTGTAGAACTTGTAAATGCTACAGCTTGTAGGACGTGTCATTTGTAGAGCTTGTAAATAAGCTTGTATATGCTATAGCTTGTAGGACGTGTCATTTGTAGAGCTTGTATTGAATCTGGCTATTGTTATTTGAAGTATCATGTGTGTTTTTTGCTTGCCAATTTAACTACTAGTTATTTTCTTATTGTCAAATTGAAATATGAAGAATCTGGGCCTAATAGCTAGGACCCACTTATCAGAACCTGACAAGTGGGACCTGTTTGACTAGTGGACCCATTTTATAAAAAAAATAAAATTATTGTACAAAAAGGCCATGACCCATGAAATAAAAAGGCTGAATTGTTGGGCTTGGCCCATGAAGTCTGACAAAAAATTGACAGGAAAAAAATATATAGAAAGGCTGAATTAATGGGCTCGGCCCATATAAACACCCAATTGGACTGCGCCGATTCTTGTGCCACATCAGATTGCCACGTCGGATGCCTACGTGGCCTGGGGAGGCTGCTAGTGACCAAAACAAAACAATAGGCATATTTTGGTCATAAACGTCCACGACCTTCTCACAGAGAAGGTCGTTAATTTCAGTTTACGACCGCCAGCTTTTGACCTTCTGTTTTTGGTCAAAAAAAGGCCGCAAATGAAAAACAATGACCTTTTAGTGACCAATAGTCAAGGTCACAAGTTGAAATATTTCTTGTAGTGTCCTCCTCCTCCTACTCCTCCCGCTCCTCCTCGCCGTAGACGTACCCGAGCTCGCCTTCCATGCTGCCGCTCAGATCCACGGTGTCGTCCGGGGTGGCGAACCCGGGAGACGTGGCGGCCGTGGCCGAGCCTGTCGTGATGATGTCATCCATGTCAGCCTCGGTCTCGTCGGTGTCGCCGAGGTGCGAGAAGGGCAGCGCGCCACAACGGAGAAGGGGTGTCGGGGAGGACGCATAGGCGGGCGGCGAGTAGTTGTATGGAGGGTACCGCTCGCCGGTGAAGGCGGGCGAGGGCGTCCGCTGGGCCGGCTGTCTGATAACCCACAAGTATAGGGGATCGCAACAGCTTTCGAGGATAGAGTATTCAACCCAAATTTATTGATTCGACACAAGGGGAGCCAAAGAATATTCTCAAGTATTAGCAGCTGAGTTGTCAATTCAACCACACCTGGAAACTTAGTATATGTAGCAGAGTGTTTAGTAGCAAAGTAATATGATAGTGATGGTAACGGTAACAAAAGAGTAACGAAATCAAAGTAATGTTTTTGGTATTTTGTAGTGATTGTAACAATAGCAACGGGAAAGTAAAGAAGCGTAAACCAGTATATGGAAAGCTCGTAGGCATCGGATCAATGATGGATAATTATGCCGGATGCGGTTCATCATGTAACAGTCAGAACATAGGGTGACACAGAACTAGCTCCAATTCGTCAATGTAATGTAGGCATGTATTCCGAATATAGTCATACGTGCTTATGGAAAAGAACTTGCACGACATCTTTTGTCCTACCTTCCCGTGGCAGCGGGGTCCTAATGGAAACTAAGGGATATTAAGGCCTCCTTTTAATAGAGAACTGGAACAAAGCATTAGCACATAGTGAATACATGAACTCCTCAAACTACGGTCATCACCGGTAAGTATCCCGATTATTGTCACTTCGGGGTTAACGGATCATAACACATAATAGGTGACTATAGACTTGCAAGATAGGATCAAGAACTCTCATATATTGATGAAAACATAATAGGTTCAGATCTGAAATCATGTCACTCGGGCCCTAGTGACAAGCATTAAGCATAGCAAAGTCATAGCAACATCAATCTCAGAACATAGTGGATACTAGGGATCAAACCCTAACAAAACTAACTCGATTACATGATAAATCTCATCCAACCCATCACCGTCTAGCAAGCCTACGATGGAATTACTCACGCATGGCGGTGAGCACCATGAAATTGGTGATGGAGGATGGTTGATGATGACGACGGCTACGAACCTCCCTCTCTGGAGCCCCGAACGGACTCCAGATCAGCCCTCCCGAGAGGTTTTAGGGCTTGGCGGTGGCTCCGTATCGTAAAACGCGATGATTTCTTCTCTCTTATTTTTTTTCTCCCCGAAAGAAGTTATATAGAGTTGGAGTTGGAGTCGGGAGGTCTCCAGGGGGCCCACGAGGTAGCGGGGCGCGCCCTAGGGGGGGCGCCCCCCACCCTCGTGGAAAGGGTGTGGCCCCCCTGGTCTTCATCTTTGGCGAGGATTTTTTATTATTTATTGTAAGATATTCCCTGGAGTTTCAGGTCATTCCGAGAACTTTTGTTTTCTGCACATAAAACAACATCATGGCAATTCTGCTGAAAACAGCGTCAGTTCGGGTTAGTTCCATTCAAATCATACAAGTTAGAGTCCAAAACAAGGGCAAAAGTGTTTGGAAAAGTAGATACGACAGAGACGTATCAACTCCCCCAAGGTTAAACCCTTGCTTGTCCTCAAGCAATTCAGTTGACAAAGTGAAAGAAATAAAGAAAAACTTTTACAAACTCTGTTTGCTCTTGTTGTTATAAATATGTCAAGCTAGCATTCAAGTTTTCAGCAATGATTATAACTAACCATATTTGCAATAATTCTCAGGTCTCATGATTACCCATATCAATAGCATAATCAACTAGCAAGCCATAATAATAAATCTCGGATGACAACACTTTCTCAAAACAATCATAATATGATATAGCAAGATGGTATCTTGCTAGCCCTTTCTGAGACCGCAAAACATAAATGCAGAGCACCTTTAAAGATCAAGGACAGACTAAACATTGTAATTCATGGTAAAATAGATCCAATCATAGTCACACCCAATGTAAACAAACAATAATGAATGCAAATGACAGCGGTGCTCTCCAACTGGTGCTTTTAATAAGAGGGTGATGACTCAACATAAAAGTAAATAAATAGGCCCTTCGCAGAGGGAAGCAGGGATTTGTAGAGGTGCCAGAGCTCGGTTTTGAAACAGAGGTGAATAATATTTTGAGCGGTATACTTTCATTGTCAACATAACAACCAAGAGATGGCAATATCTTCCATGCTACACACATTATAGGCGGTTCCCAAATAGAATGGTAAAGTTTATACTCCCCCTCCACCAACAAACATTAATCCATGGCTTGCTCGAAACAACGAGTGCCTCCAACATACATCAGGTCCCAGGGGGGTTTTGTTTTGCAATTATTTTGATTTAGTTTGCATAAAGCATGGGACTGGGCATCCCGGTGACCAGCCATTTTCTCGTGAGTGAGGAGCGGAGTCCACTCCTCTTGAGAATAACCCGCCTAACATGGAAGATACAGGCAGCCCTAGTTGATACATGAGCTATTCGAGCATACAAAACAGGATGATTATTTGAAGGTTTAGAGTTTGGCACATACAAATTTACTTGGAACGGCAGGTAGTTTCCGCATATAGGAAGGTATAGTGGACTCATCTGGAATAACTTTGGGGTTTAAGGGATTGGATGCACAAGCAGTATTCCTGCTTAGTACAGGTGAAGGCTAGCAAAAGACTGAGGAGCGACCAACTAGAGAGCGACAACAGCCATGTACATGCATTAAAATTAATAAACATTGGATGCAAGCATGAGTAGGATATAATCCACCATGAACATAAATATCGTGAAGGCTATGTTGATTTGTTTCAACTACATGCGTGAACATGTGCCAAGTCAAGTCACTTAAATCATTCAGAGGAGGATACCACCCTATCATACCACATCATAACCATTTTAATAGCATGTTGGCACGCAAGGTAAACCATTATAACTCATAGCTAATCAAGTATTGCACAAGCAACTATGATCTCTAATTGTCATTGCAAACATGTTTATTCATAACAAGCTGAATCAAGAATGATGAACTCATCATATTTACAAAAACAAAAGAGGTCGATTTCGTACCATCTTTTCTCATCTCAGTCAGTCCATCATATATCATCATAATTGCCTTTCACTTGCACGACCGAACGATGTGAATAATAATAAGAGTGAACGTGCATTGGACTAAGCTGGAATCTGCGAGCATTCAATAAACAGGAGAAGACAAAACAATATGGGCTCTTGGTTAAATCAACAATAAATCATATAAGAGCCACTTCAACAATTTAATCATGGTCTTCTCCTACTGACCCCCAAAGAAAAGAAAAGAAATAAAACTATTTACACGGGAAAGCTCCTAACAAGCAAAAGAAGAACGGGAAATCTTTTTGGGTTTTCTTTTTAATTACTACTACAAGCATGCAAATTAAACTGATTAAAAGCTACAACTATTTTTTTGGTTTTCTTAAGGTTTATTAAACACACAAGAAGAAAGCATAAAAGAAAATAAACTAGCATGGATGATACAATGAAAAAGTATAAACACCGACATCTAGCAATGAGTGTGTGTGAACATAAATGTAATGTCGGTGAGAGATACGTACTCCCCCAAGGTTAGGCTTTTGGCCTAAGTTGGTCTATGGCCACGGTTGGCCTGGCTGATAACCATAATAATAGTTGGGGTCATACTGCGATGAGGAAGAAGAAGGCTCCGATTGGCACTGGCTGGCAATCATCTCCGGATCCCACTAATAGTTAGACTGTCGTGAAGGATCAAATTGTGGTTCCGGTTTTGGCTCCTCGGCTGGTGCAGGGTTCCGGTAGGTGTGGATAGCCGTCAACGGAACAAGGTACGTGCCTACAGTCAAATCAAACAAAGAAGGAGCAGGCAAGGTAATAGTCTCAGGATGATGTTTATTAAAGAACAATTGATATTTAAGCTCTCCTGCCCTATTCTTAATAATAAAATCATGTGCCACCATACTTTTATAATCTAGATAAACACGAGGCATCACTTTTTCTTCCTTCTCAGCATGCCTAATAGGTATGCTAAAATGTGCAGCTAGGCGTGTAGCATAGATACCTCCAAAGATGGGACCCTTAGTACGGTTCATACTTAACCGTCTAGCAATAATGCCGCCCATACTAAAAGTGTTATCACTGTATAAACCTTGGAGCAAAATAATAATATCAGGGATACTAAGGTTTTCACAGTTTCCGCGACCAATTAAGCAACGACTAGCAAATAATGCAAAGTAACGTAAGACAGGAAAATGTATGCTAGTGATTCGTGCATCAGAAACCTTCCTAGTTTCCCCTAAAGTGATAGTATTAATAAATCCCTCCACATCATCATGATGTGGTTCTTCTGTCTTGCGCTCAAAAGGGACTAAACAAATCCGACAAAAATCATAAAGTGACATCTCCTTATGCTCATCATATAAATGAAACTCCACCATAGGTGGTGAGTTCCTAGAATGAAAATGAATGTTTTGCACAAAGGTATTTGTGAGTAAGAGATACTGGTCGCATTGGTCATGGAGGAAAGCGGTGAGGCCTGCATTATGAGCCAATTCATGAAAATCTTCATAAATCCCGGCTGCTCTCAAGAAATCCTCAGAAGGCCATTCACACGCCCAAACCTCCGCGGTGCGCGGCAAATTATACTTAGGCTTCGGTGCCTTTTCTTTCGAGCTTTGGCTCGATGAGCCCCTCAATAATCTCCTCATCATTTTCTGAAAAATTCTGAAATTTTTAGTAAGTTCTAAATAAAAGTAAACCAAACTCAATAATATTGATAGCAACCACTCCTACAAGTGCCTAGGGCCTATATCATGCATCAAAACTACTTTTGACCATATAAATTTGGCATGCAAGCTCAAGAACAGGGTCACCTAAGCAGCAAAAATTTGCAATGAATAAAGCACTAGAACAAAAACTAATTGGACCAATGGAGGAGTTACATACCAAGGAACAATCTCCCCAAGCAGTTTTGTGAGAGGTGCTTTGAGCAAGGAGATCGAAAATGGCAGCAAAGAGGGCTGGAACTCGTGCTTGAGTTGGTTTTTTGTGTTTGTGGGAGGAAGAAGAAGAGGATGGGTGCAGGAATAAGTGGAGGAGGGCCACCGTGGGCCCACGAGGTAGGGGGCGCGCCCTAGGGGGTGGGCGCGCCCTCCACCCTCGTGGCAAGGTGGTTGGCCCCCCTGATGTGTTCTTTGTTCCATAAATCCTCAAATATTCTATAAAAATCATATTTAATTTTCAGGGTATTTGGAGAACTTTTATTTTCGAGATATTTTTATATTGCCCGCAAAATCAGATAACAGACAGACAAATATTTATATTTATTTTATTTAATATAAATAACAGAAAGTAAAAGTGGGGTACAGAAGGTTGTGCTTCTAGTTTCATCCATCTCATGATCATCAAAAGGAATCCACTGACAAGGTTGATCAAGTCTTGTTAACAAACTCATTCCGATTAACATGAAACCGGAGAAACTTTGAATAACACTAGGTTACCTCAACGGAGATATGCACATCCCCAATAATAAGAATATCATATTTCTTCTTGACGGTAGGAAGAGGAAATTCAAAACCTCCAAATATAATCGATGGAATTTTCCAATAGAGTTGATACTATGAACTTGAGGTTGTTTCCTCGGAAAGTGTACTGCCATTAACATGAAAAGTGACATTGCCTTTAGTGCAATCAATAACAGCCCCTGCAGTATTCAAAAAGGGTCTTCCAAGAATAATAGACATACTATCGTCCTCGGGAATATCAAGAATAACAAAGTCCGTTAAAATAGTAACATTTGCAACTACAATAGGCACGTCCTCACAAATACCGAGAGGTGTAGCAGTTGATTTATCATCCATTTGCAAAGATATTTCAGTAGGTGTCAACTTATTCAAGTCAAGTCTACGATATAAAGAGAGAGGCATAACACTAACACCGGCTCCAAGATCACATAAAGCAGTTTTAACATAGTTTCTTTTAATGGAGCATGGTATAGTAGGTACTCCTGGATCTCCAAGTTTCTTTGGTATTCCACCCTTAAAAGTATAATTAGCGAGCATGGTGGAAATTTCAGCTTCTGTTATCTTTCTTTTATTTGCAACAATATCTTTCATGTACTTAGCATAAGGATTCATTTTGAGCATATCAGTCAATCGCATACGCAAAAATATAGGTCTAATCATTTCAGCAAAGCGCTCAAAATCCTCATCATCTTTTTTATTGGATGGTTTGGGAGGAAAAGGCATGGGTTTCTGAACCCAAGGCTCTCTTTCTTTACCATGTTTCCTAGCAACAAAATCTTTCTTATCATAACGTTGATTCTTTGATTGTGGGTTATCAAGATCAACAACAGGTTCAATTTCTACATCATTATCATTACTAGGTTGAGCATCATTATGAACATCATCATTAACATTTTCATTAGGTTCATGTTCATTGCCAGATTGTGTTTCAGCATCAGACATATATATACCATTTGGATTATCATGTGGTTCAACAATAGGTTCACTAGAAGTTTGCACAGTTCTATCATTTTTATTTTTCTTCCTTTTAGAAGAACTAGGTGCATCAATATTATTTCTTTGAGAATCTTGCTCAATACTCTTAGGGTGGCCTTCAGGATACAAAGGTTCCTGAGTCATTCTACCAGTTCTAGTAGCCACTTTAACAGCATAATCATTTTTCTTACTATTCATCTCATTGAGCAATTCTTTTTGAGCTTTAAGTACTTGTTATACTTGAGTGGTAACCATAGAAGCATGTTTGCTAACAAGTTTAAGTTCACCTCTAATATTAGCCATATAATCACCCAAGTATTTAATCATATCAGCATCTTGTTTTAATTGTCTACCAAAATAAGCATTGAAGTCTTCTTGCTTAAAAATAAAATTATCAAACTCATGCAAGCATTGACTAGCAATTTTAGCAGGGGGGATTTCAGCTTTATCATATCTATAGAGAGAATTTACCTTTACTACCTGTGTCGGGTTATCGGGGTCTGGAGGTTCTTCAATAAATAAAGGATTAAGATCATATGTTTCTTCAATAGGCGGTAAATTAAGACCATGTATTTCTTCAATAGGAGGTCAATTTTTAACATCTTCAGCTTTAATACCTTTTTCTTTCATAGATTTCTTTGCCTCTTGCATATCTTTGGGACTGAGAAATAGAACACCTCTCTTCTTCGGAGTTGGTTTAGGAATAGGATCATTAATTGGAGCAGGAGCTGGCTTAGGAGCTGGCTCAGGAGGTGACCAATTATTTCATTTGTCAACATATTATTCAATAAGATTTCAGCTTCATCCAGTGTTCTTTCCCTGAAAAGAGAACTAGCACAACTATCCGGGTAATCTCTGGAAGCATCGGTTAGTCCATTATAAAAGATATCAAGTATTTCATTTTTCTTAAGAGGATGATCAGGCAAAGCATTAAGTAACTTGAGAAGCCTCCCCCAAGCTTGTGGGAGACTCTCTTCTTTAATTTGCACAAAGTTGTATATTTCCTTTAAAGCAGCTTGTTTCTTATGAGCAGGGAAATATTTAGCAGAGAAGTAGTAAATCATATCCTAGGGACTACACATACAACCAGGATCAAGAGAATTAAACCATATCTTAGCATCACCCTTTAATGAGAACGAAAATATTTTAACCATATAAAAGTAGCGAGATCTCTCATCATTAGTGAACAGGGTGGTGATACGTCTCCAACGTATCTATAATTTTTGATTGCTCCATGCTATATTATCTACTGTTTTAGACATTATTGAGCTTTATTACCCACTTTTATATTATTTTTGGGACTAACCTATTAACCGGAGGCCCAGCCCAGAATTGCTGTTTTTGCCTGTTTTAGAGTTTCGAAGAAAAGGAATATCAAACGGAGTCCAAACGGAATGAAACCTTCGGAAACGTGATTTTCTCATCAGATAAGATCCAGGAGACTTGGACCCTCCGTCAAGAAAGCCACGAGGTGGTCACGAGGGTGGAGGGCGCCCCCCTAGGGCGCGCCCCCTGCCTCGTGGGCCCCTCGAAGCTCCACCGACATACTTCTTCCTCCTATATATATCCACGTACCCCCAAACGATCGGGGACGGAGCCAAAAACATAATTCCACCGCCGCAACTTTCTGTATCCACGAGATCCCATCTTGGGGCCTGTTCCGGAGTTCCGCCGGAGGGGGCATCGATTACGGAGGGCTTCTACATCATCATCCAAGCCCCTCCGATGAAGTGTGAGTAGTTTACTTCAGACCTACGGGTCCATAGCTAGTAGCTAGATGGCTTCTTCTCTCTTTTTGGATCTCAATACAATGTTCTCCCCCTCTCTCGTGGAGATCTATTCGATGTAATCTTCTTTTTGCGGTGTGTTTGTTGAGACCGATGAATTGTGGGTTTATGATCCATTCTATCTATGAATAATATTTGAATCTTCTCTGAATTCTTTTATGTATGATTGGTTATCTTTGCAAGTCTCTTCGAATTATCAGTTTGGTTTGGCCTACTAGATTGGATTTTCTTACAATGGGAGAAGTGCTTAACTTTGGGTTCAATCTTGCGGTGTCCTTTCCCAGTGACAGAAGGGGCAGCAAGGCACGTATTGTACTGTTGTCATCGAGGATAACAAGATGGGATTTTTATCATATTGAATGAAACTATCCCTCTACATCATGTCATCTTGCTTAAGGCGTTACTCTGTTTTTAACTTAACTAGCGGGTCTACCCGCGCATTTGCGCGGCTAGATGTTTATTATTTGCTATTTTTTTGTATTTTAGCCAACCTTTTGTTGGCATTTGATTATTTGTACTTTTGTGTGGTGAAACCTACCTAGTGTACCATTAAATGTTTGTTTGTTAGGTGCCAGTAAAAATTCAGTTGGCAATAATTGGCCTTAGATTATTTATGAAAAATAAAAAAATGATGTTTTAATACACATTTATAGCTAACGATTTAAATATTGTAGCGCTGTATGTATTGAGGGTTACATTGAAGTAGTTACATTATTTAAATATAGGTACATTGTTGTTTTTGCCTTTTTGCTCTGTTTCTCCAAGCCTCTTCACGCATAAAGCTATACTATTTTCCAACAGTGACGTGTTTCATCGATAATTGCCACTGTGGATTAACTGTAGTTGTAGTCTCATGCAACCTGCTTTTCTTATGCTTGTCCAATTTTTTGCCTTCAATCGTTGCATCAAGCTGGACTTTACGATCTTTGTTTGATTCTCCAAACCCCATCTCTTATATCAATGAAGTAGGTGTGAAGTGAATATGGTTTAGGTACACTGATGGGGAGGTGGACCTCGCCAGTACCCTAGTCTTATTTAAAACTTGGTTGGGATATGAGGATATCTACTATACATTCTGCTACAATGTCATTAGTTGTATAAAACACATAAAATTTGTTGTTCCATTATGTGCCAGCCACATGTAACTATTATGTGTGATCCAAATGGAAGTTTACCGTCAAAAAACATGGTAGTGCAACGGTGATGTTTTTCTGTCACACAGACCACACACTGACCTTCTAGTGTTTTTGACATATGAATTCTTGTTGCCACTTCCTTTTCCATATGAATTGGCGTTGCTATTTTCTCATGGCATTTTTCAACTTGTGGTTGCATGTAGTTACGTATTGATGATAGCACAAGTGCCATCAAGGATATATGTATGGTGATCTATTGATGTTGTGTAGGAACCTTTTTACTTGAATCAAGCGTTCTGTGGTATGTATGATGTATCCATGCTTTCACCATACTTATGTTGGACATTCTTCCCCTCCTTAACCCTAAAGTCTTTCCTCCTACTTCTTGCATGGTTGCTCTCCTACCATCACGTCAATTCGTCCAGCCTGTCCAAACATATCGTTTTACCCGATAAGAAATCTCCATGTAGAAGCTTTTAAGGGAAAGGACAATGTTCTTCTGTACATTTTCTAAATGGTTGGTAGTACCAAATGGATTGCTTTCAAATGTACACATTCATGTTCAAGAACGTGTCCATTTAATATAAAATTCAAAAGTAATCTATTTTATGCCTAAAAACATGAGAGCTCTAGGGGATGGACGGCACCTAAAATCGAGAATCGGCGTAACAGTTGTATTAAAAAATGTCATGCAAATCTGTGTACAAATGTCCATGGCTAAAAGAGTCAAAGTTTTGACATTTAATAATATATTATTTGTACCAGGGAGCTTCATCCACTTGTTTAACATTTTCTCACGATGAATACTAAGAAAGTTAATCACGCCCGACGTGCCGCACGTGCTGCATGCGTCAATACTACTTACTCAATCACTTTGCTCCTCGTGATGCCTTAGCTCGGTCCCAGTTCCAGTAAGCTCCCCGTCGGCGTCCCCGCTGATGCTTTCCGTCTAGGCGCTTTCCACCTGCTTCCCCCTTCCCGCGGATGCTCCTTGTTGGCACGGAACTGCTTGACTTAAACACGGCCATGCAGCTCGTAGTCCCGGTGGTCGTCCGCTGCCTGCTGCTCCTATAGTTCCACCACTTATGTGCCAGCGCATCCGCTGCCACAACAGCTGCAGTTCAAGGCCGGCCGCCGGCCGCTTCCAGCTCGTTCGGCAGAAGCTGCACGGCGGATGGCCTCTCCTTGCTTATCTATGGCCTCTTATAAACGCACTTGTTTCAATCTCCTCTTATGCCGCTCCTATCATACTGCTCTTGTGTCGACGGTACTTGTGGTACGCGATGATGTGTTTGTCGATGCGACTGTTGGCCGAGCAGTGGCGCCCTCAAATCTGATCGGTGTTGGTGGCACGGCGGCAGGACCGAAGGAGCTTCTAGGGTTCCTGCTTGACGAAGACGATGACAATGAGTTCGGCTTAGTCTGGGCGGTGTCCAGCGGCGCACGAGCCTGGTCCGTGTGGGCGTTGAGCCAGCAAACACGTGCCAAACCAATTTCACTTCTTGCCATCCAAGCAGTCCTCGAGGAGTCGAAGAAGACCATGCTGCCGTGGCCGTCGACCTGGGCCACCTGGCCAGGTCTTGCATGGTATCTGGTGCTTGCAATCACAATTTGGACTGCGTGCAGGATCGAGCCCATTAAGATGTATATCACAATTGTTCTTCCTAGCAACTCAGAATTCCGATCTGCCTGATGTCTCTCGGTCTTCAAGCACTCCATGCGAACCAAGAAATGCTCCAAGAGTCTTTGAAGCGTTCCATTAATATATGACGACGGCAGTGTCGCTAATGCAGACATGAATTTCGATCAGCCTGGGCGTTGAGCCAGCAAATACGTGCCAAACCAATTTCACTTCTTGCCATCCAAGCAGTCCTCGAGGAGTCGAAGAAGACCATGCTGCCGTGGCCGACGACCTGGGCCACCTGGCCAGGTCTTGCATGGTATCTGGTGCTTGCAATCACAATTTGGACTGCGTGCAGGATCGAGCCCATCAAGATGTATATCACAATTGTTCTTCCTAGCAACTCAGAATTCCGATCTGCCTGATGTCTCTCGGTCTTCAAGCACTCCATGCGAACCAAGAAATGCTCCAAGAGTCTTTGAAGCGTTCCATCAATATATGGCGACGGCGGCATCGCTAATGCAGACATGAATTTCGATCAGCCTGATGTCTCTCGGTCTTCAAGCACTCCATGCGAACCAAGCAATACTCTAAGAGTCTTTGAAGCGTTCCATCAATATATGACAGTGGCGGCGTCGCTAATGCAGACGTGCAATGTGTGACTTCCTCTTTATTTAGGGAGAAAGAGGGGCCTAGGCTTTCTCTTTACAATTCCTTCTAAGTTTACCTCAGTTTGTACGCTGCCTAATATACATCGTGGCTAATTAGGTTTCCTAATACTCCGTTGCAATTACTTGCCTATTGGTAATTTTTTTTGCCTATTGGTAATGCTTTTTTATGTGTATTACTTGCCTATTGCTAGTTTTTTTTTCTGACGTATCCTAAAATCTTGATCGTCGATTAACCTTAGTTTTTACAGTGTCAAATCAACACCATTCGTTTTCTATCGTTTTAAGTATATAATAGATACTCTAGATGCATGCTGGATAGCGGTCGATGAGTGGAGTAATAGTAGTAGATGCAGAATCGTTTCGGTCTACTTGTTTCGGACGTGATGCCTATATACATGATCATACTTAGATATTCTCATAACTATGCTCAATTCTGGCAATTGCTCAACAGTAATTTGTTCACCCACCGTAGAATACTTATACTCTTGAGAGAAGCCACTAGTGAAACTTATGGCCCCCGGATCTCTTTATTATCATATCAATCTTCATGACTTTATTATTGCTTTGCTTTTACTTTACTTTTACTTTTTACTTTGCATCTCTATACCAAAAATACCAAAAGAATTATTTATCATCTCTATCAGATCTCACTTTCGTAAGTGACCGTGAAGGGATTGACAACCCCTAAGCGCGTTGGTTGCGTTGAGTTATTGTTTTTGTGTAGGTACGAGGGACTCGAGCGTAGCCTCCTACTGGATTGATACCTTGGTTCTCAAAAACTGAGGGAAATACTTACGCTACTTTGCTGCATCATCCCTTCCTCTTCGGGGAAATCCAAGGCAGTGCTCAAGAGGTAGCAAGAAGAATTTCTGGCGCCGTTGCCGGGGAGTCTGCGCAAAAGTCAACATACCAAGTACCCATCACAATCTCTATCTCCCGCATTGCATTATTTGCCATTTGCCTCTCGTTTTCCTCTCCCCCACTTCACCCTTGCCATTTTATTCGCCCTCTCTCTCTATCCTCCCTCCCTCTCTCTATTTGCCTCTTTTGCCCGTTTGTTTGCTCGTGTGTTAGTTTGTTTGCTTGTCGTCATGGCTAGTCTCATATCTTTTCCGTTGTCTCCCGAGAATGAAGTTCTAAATTTTAAACAAAGGTTAGGAGAAAACCTAAAAGATGCCTGGTTGAGAATAATGGAATCTCATCATAATTGTACCTCTGAAATAAATATGAGAATTTTGCTTCGCAATTTTTATGTTGGATTAAATATGTCTCATAGACAACTCTTGGATTGCGTTGCCAAAGGAAATTTTATTGAAATTGATCCCCATATTGCACTTGAAATTATAGAAGGTATAGTGGGAACACTAACTCAACAAAAGGGGCCTCATCCTACTCAGGAAGAGACACAAGTTTTTGAAAAAAATTGTGAAGTTACTAAAA
The DNA here is from genome assembly GCF_003073215.2 of Triticum urartu. Taxonomy (NCBI): domain Eukaryota; kingdom Viridiplantae; phylum Streptophyta; class Magnoliopsida; order Poales; family Poaceae; genus Triticum; species Triticum urartu. Next base: position 83,941,511 of record NC_053024.1, on the reverse strand, counting down.
TCTTGCAGAAATCTCTTGAACCTCTTAAGAACATTAGTGGAAATATTCATCGCATGAATATGTTGATTACCCTTTGCAATAAGCGGTTGGATTCTTTAGATCTAAAAATTTCAGAATATGAAGGGAAACGTAAAGAACCTCCCAGATTCGAGGTTGATTCCGCTAAAAAATTGAAAACCAAAGACGACAATACCTAAATCTAATCTTGCTTGTTATGCCTAGCTAGGGGCGTTAAACGTTAGCGCTTGTTGGGAGGCAACCCAATTTTATTTTTATTCCTTGCTTTTTTCTCATGTTTATTAATAAATAAATTATTTAGCCTCTGTTTTGGTTGTGTTTTTTGTGTTTAATTAGTGTTTGTGCCAAGTAGAACCGTTGGGAAGACTTGGCGAAAGTCTTGTTGAACTTGCTGTAAAAAATAAAAACTTTAGCGCTCACGAGAACTGCTGTCCTTTTTATTTGGAGAGTGCTATTTAGTTAATTCTTTTCGCAGATGATTAATAGGTAAATTCCTCATGTCCAGCAATTTATTTTAGAATTTTTGGGGTTCGAGATCTTGCGCTAGCTATAGATTACTACAGACTGTTCTGTTTTTCATGTGTTATCTGCTTATTTTGATGAATCTATGGCTAGTAAAATAGTTTATAATCCATAGAGAAGTTGTAATACAGTAGGTATAACACCAATATAAATAAAGAATGAGTTCATTGCAGTACCTTGAAGTGGTCTTTTGTTTTCTTTCGCTAACGGAGCTCACGAGATTTTCTACTTTAAGTTTTGTGTTGTGAAGTTTTCAAGTTTTGGGTAAAGATTTGATGGATTATGGAACAAGAAGTGGCAAGAGCCTAAGCTTGGGGATGCCCATGGCACCCCCAAGATAATCTAAGGACACCTAAAAGCCAAAGCTTGGGGATGCCCCGGAAGGCATCCCCTCTTTCGTCTACTTATATCGGTAACTTTACTTGGAGCTATATTTTTATTCACCACATGATATGTGTTTTGCTTGGAGCGTCTTTTATGATTTGAGTCTTTGCTTATTAGTTTACCAAAATCATCCTTTCTGTACACACCTTTTGAGAGATCCATACATGATTTGGGATTTGATAGAATACTCTATGTGCTTCACTTATATCTTTTGAGCTTTATAGTTTTGCTCTAGTACTTCACTTATATCTTTTAGAGCACGGTGGTGGATTTTTTTATAGAAACTATTGATCTCTCATGCTTCACTTATATTATTTTGAGAGTCTTAATAGCATGGTAATTTGCTTAAAATCCTAATATGCTTGGTATGCAAGATTAATAATAAAACTTTCGTATGAGTGTGTTGAATACTAAGAAAAGTTTGATGCTTGATGATTGTTTTGAGATATGGAGGTAATAATATCAAAGTCATGCTAGTTGAGTAGTTGTGAAATTGAGAAGTACTTGTGTTGAAGTTTGCAAGTCCCGTATCATGCACGTATGGTAAATGTTATGCAACAAATTTGAAGCATGAGGTGTTATTTGATTGTCTTCCTTATGAGTGGCGGTCGGGGACGAGTGATGGTCTTTTACTACCAATCTATCCCCCTTGGAGCATGCGCGTAGTGCCGAGGTTTTTGATGACATGTAGATTTTTGCAATAAGTATGTGAGTTCTTTATGACTAATGTTGAGTCCATGGATTATACGCACTCTCACCCTTTCATCCTTGCTAGCCTCTTCGGTGCCGTGCATTGCCCTTTCTCACATTGAGAGTTGGCGCAAACTTCGCCGATGCATCCAAACCCCGTGATATGATACGCTCTTTCACACATAAACCTCCTTATATCTTCCTCAAAACAGCCACCATACCTACCTATTATGGCATTTCCATAGCCATTCCGAGATATATTGCCATACAACTTTCCACCATTCCGTTTATCATGACACATTCATCATTGTCATATTGCTTAGCATGATCATGTAGTTGACATAGTATTTGTGGCAAAGCCACCGTTCATAATTCTTTCATACATGTCACTCTTGGTTCATTGCATATCCTGGTACACCGCCGGAGGCATTCATATAGAGTCATCTTTGTTCTAGTATTGAGTTGTAATCATTGAGTTGTAAATAAATAGAACTGTGATGGTCATCATTATTAGAGCATTGTCCCAAGTGAGGTAGACAAAAAGGAAAGGCCATAAAAAAGAGAAGGCCCAAAAAATGAGAGAAAAAGAGAGAAGGGACAATGTTACTATCCTTTTACCACACTTGTGCGTCAAAGTAGCACCATGATCTTCATAGTAGAGAGTCTCTCATATTATCACTTTCATATACTAGTGGGAATTTTTCATTATAGAACTTGGCTTGTATATTCCAACAATGGGCCTCCTCAAGTTCCCTAGGTCTTCGTGAGCAAGCAAGTTGGATGCACACCCACTAGTTTCTTTTGTTGAGCTTTCATACATTTATATCTCTAGTGCATCCGTTGCATGGCAATCCCTACTCCTTGCATTAACATCAATCGTTGGGCATCTCCATAGCCCATTAATTAGCCTCGTTGATGTGAGACTTTCTCCTTTTTTGTCTTCTCACACATAACCCCCCTCATTATATTCTATTCCACCCATAGTGCTATGTCCATGGCTCGCGCTCATATATTGCGTGAAAGTTTATAGGTTTGAGATTACTAAAGTATGAAACAATTGCTTGGCTTTTCATCGAGGTTGTGCATGATGAGAGCATTCTTGTGTGACAAAAATAAAACATGACTAAACTATATGATTTTGTAGGGATGAACTTTCCTTGGCCATGTTATTTTGAGAAGACATAATTGATTAGTTAGTATGCTTGAAGTATTATCATTTTTATGTCAATATGAACTTTTGTCTTGAATCTTTCGGATCTGAATATTCATACCACAATTAAGAAGAATTACATTAAAATTATGCCAAGTAGCACTCCGCATCAAAAATTCTGTTTTTATCATTTACCTACTCGAGGACGAGCAGGAATTAAGCTTGGGGATGCTTGATACGTCTCCAACGTATCTATAATTTTTTATTGCTCCATGCTATATTATCTACTGTTTTAGACATTATTGGGCTTTATTATCCACTTTTATATTATTTTTGGGACTAACCTATTAACCGGAGGCCCAGCCCAGAATTGCTGTTTTTTGCCTGTTTTAGGGTTTCCGAAGAAAAGGAATATCAAACGGAGTCCAAACGGAATGAAACCTTCGGAAACGTGATTTTCTCATCAGATAAGATCCAGGAGACTTGGACCCTCCGTCAAGAAAGCCACGAGGTGGTCACGAGGGTGGAGGGCGCCCCCCTAGGGCGCGCCCCCTGCCTCGTGGGCCCCTCGAAGCTCCACCGACATACTTCTTCCTCCTATATATATCCACGTACCCCCAAACGATCGGGGACGGAGCCAAAAACATAATTCCACCGCCGCAACTTTCTGTATCCACGAGATCCCATCTTGGGGCCTGTTCCGGAGTTCCGCCGGAGGGGGCATCGATTACGGAGGGCTTCTACATCATCATCCAAGCCCCTCCGATGAAGTGTGAGTAGTTTACTTCAGACCTACGGGTCCATAGCTAGTAGCTAGATGGCTTCTTCTCTCTTTTTGGATCTCAATACAATGTTCTCCCCCTCTCTCGTGGAGATCTATTCGATGTAATCTTCTTTTTGCGGTGTGTTTGTTGAGACCGATGAATTGTGGGTTTATGATCCATTCTATCTATGAATAATATTTTAATCTTCTCTGAATACTTTTATGTATGATTGGTTATCTTTGGAAGTCTCTTCGAATTATCAGTTTGGTTTGGCCTACTAGATTGGTTTTTCTTTCCATGGGAGAAGTGCTTAGCTTTGGGTTCAATCTTGCGTTGTCCTTTCCCAGTGACAGAAGGGGCAGCAAGGCACGTATTGTATTGTTGCCATCGAGGATAACAAGATGGTTTTTTTATCATATTGCATGAAACTATCCCTCTACATCATGTCATCTTTCTTAAGGCATTACTCTGTTTTTAACTTAATACTCTAGATGCATGCTGGATAGCGGTCGATGAGTGGAGTAATAGTAGTAGATGCAGAATCGTTTCGTTCTACTTGTCTCAGACGTGATGCCTATATACATGATCATACTTAGATATTCTCATAACTATGCTCAATTCTGTCAATTTCTCAACAGTAATTTGTTCACCCACCGTAGAATACTTATGCTCTTGAGAGAAGCCACTAGTGAAACCTATGGCCCCCGGGTCTCTTTCTCATCATATCAATCTCCATCACTTTATTATTGCTTTGCTTTTACTTTTTACTTTGCATCTCTATACCAAAAATACCAAAAATATTATTTATCATCTCTATCAGATCTCACTTTTGTAAGTGACCGTGAAGGGATTGACAACCCCTAAGCGCGTTGGTTGCATTGAGCTATTGTCACTACTAGGAAAAGGCCTACTAGTGGCGCACCAGTTTTGCCTACTAATGGCGCACTACTGGTGCGCCACTAGTACCACGCCAGTAGTATTTTTTACTAATGGCGCACCACTGGTGCGCCATTAGTATAGGCCACAGTGCGCCATTAGTATAGGCCACTGGTGTGCCATTAGTATAGGCCACGGTGCGTCATTAGTATTTTTGAATTTTGAAGGCGGGAAAATAGTAGTGGCGCACCGTCTAACCCCCACCGTGCGCCATTGCTATTTTTGAATTTTGAATTTGGATCTATATCGTGATTTTTTTGCCCATTTTTTGCTCTTTTTTGGCACGATATTATTTCAAATTTTGTTCCTGTTTTTGGATCTTTTACGTTCTTTTGCCGTGTTCTTTTGCCAGAGAGGAGTTCGCCGGAGAGGAGGAGGAGGAGGTCACCGGAGAGGCGCTCGCCTACATCGCCGGAGAGGAGGAGGAGGTCGCCGGAGAGGAGTTCACCGGAGCATCGGAGAGGAGGAAGGAGAAACCATGAGGGGATGGGAGGAGAGGAGGGAGGAGGAGCTCACCGGAGAGGAGGGAGGAGAAACCGTGAGGGAAGGGGAGGGGAGGAGAGGAGAGGAGAGGAGGGAGGAGGAGGTCGCCGAAGAGTAGGAGGAGGTCGCCAGAGAGGAGGAGGAGGTCGCCGGAGAGGAGGAGGGTAGTATGGTGGAGGAGAGAAGGGAAGATGGAGTGGAGGAGAGGAGGAGATGGAGTGGAGGAGAGGTGGAGTGGAGGAGAGAAGGGAAGATGGAGTGGAGGAGAGGAGGAGATGGAGTGGAGGAGAAGAATGAAGAGGTAAGGAGGAGAGGACCACGCCCAGCCATATATACGGCATAGTAATGGCGCACCGCGGGCAGGTGCGACATTACTAACTTTTTTATTTTTGATTTATTTTGAATTTTGAAGGCGGGAAGATACTAATGGCGCACCATGGGCAGGTGTGCCATTAGTAACTTTTTTTTATTTATTTTTTATTTATTTTGAATTTTGAAGGTGGGAAGATAGTAATGGCGCACCATGGGCAGGTGCGCCATTAGTAGGTTTGAATTTTTTTGCCTCTTTAGATCTTAAAAGCCCCGTATCTTCTTTTGTTAGGTTTTTGAGGATTTTAAAAATGTTTAACGGGGTTCCCCGTTAAATTCGGATGTAACTTTTCGAGTAGATGATTTTTCATATAAAAAACTTTTTCATCTGAGTTCGTACGCAAAATTTATGCCCATTTTACAAAAGTCGAAATTCATATTTGTAAATTTTCACAACAACTAGACCACATATCACATGAAAAACTTATTTTCTTTTATTTTTTTGACATTTCCATCATTTTTTTATTTTTTTAAAACTGAAAAGGCGGTCCACGGGGAGGGGGGGAGGGGTGCATTCGGTGAAAGTGGTGGCCAAGTTACTAATGGCGCACCGTGGGATGGTGCGCCATTACTAGTAATGGCGCACCACTCCCACGGTGCGCCATCAGTAGTCTAAAAAAAATTAAATTTTTTTTGAAACATATACTAATGGCGCATCATGGGAGTGGTGCGCCATTACTAGTTGAACTAGTAATGGCGCACCATCCCACGGTGCGCCATTAGTAGTTTTGAAAAAAAATAATTTTTTTTACTAATCGCGCACCGTGGATGTGGTGCGCCATTAGTATTTGCACACTAATGGCGCACCAACACATGGCGCGCCATTAGTATTTAGTAATGGCGCACCACATGTACAGTGCGCCATTAGTGTCCATATTGGCTATAGCTGTTTTTGTAGTAGTGTGTTTTTGTGTAGGTACGAGGGACTCGAGCGTAGCCTCCTACTGGATTGATACCTTGTTTCTCAAAAACTGAGGGAAATACTTACGCTACTTTGCTGCATCATCCCTTCCTCTTCGGGGAAATCCAACGCAGTGCTCAAGAGGTAGCAGGTGGCTATATCATTTAATTTAGTAAGATGTGTCACAACAGTTTCAGATTCATAGCCATGAAAAGGATCAGATTCAACCAAAGTAATTATATCAGGATCAACAGAGAATTCATACTCCTTATTAGTAACACAGATAGGTGAAGTAGCAAAAGCAGGGTCAGATCTCATCTTAGCATTTAGAGATTGCTTATTCCATTTAGCTAATAATCTTTTAAGTTCATATCTATCTTTGCAAGCTAAAATAACTAAAGAAGCTTCTTGATCAAATAAATAACCCTCAGGAATAACAAGTGATTCTTCATCATCACTTTCATCTTCATAATCAGATTCAATATTTTCAATCTCTCTAGCGCTAGCAAGTCGTTCCTCGAGAAAATCACCAAGTGGCACAGTAGTATCAAGCATAGAAGTAATTTAATCATAAGTACCATGTATAGCAGAAGTAGCATCATCAATAACATGCGACATATCAGAACGAATAGCAGAAGCAGGTTTAGGTGTCGCAAGCTTACTCATAACAGAAGGTGAATCAAGTGCAGAGCTAGATGGCAGTTCCTTACCTCCCCTCGTAGTTGAGGGATAAATTATTGTCTTAGCATCTTTCCAATTCTTCATAGTGTCTAACATATGTAAATCCCAAGTGACTCAAAGAATAGAGCTATGCTCCCCGACAACGGCGCCCGAAATTAGTCTTGATAACCCATAAGTATAGGGGATCGCAACAGTTTTCGAGGATAGAGTATTCAACCCAAATTTATTGATTCGACACAAGGGGAGCCAAATAATATTCTCAAGTATTAGCAGCTGAGTTGTCAATTCAACCACACATGCAAACTTAGTATATGCAGCAGAGTGTTTAGTAGCAAAGTAATATGATAGTGATGGTAACAAAACAAAGTAATGTTTTTGGTATTTTGTAGTGATTGTAACAATAGCAACGGGAAAGTAAAGAAGCGTAAACCAGTATATGGAAAGCTCGTAGGCATCGGATCAATGATGGGTAATTATGCCGGATGCGGTTCATCATGTATCAGTCATAACATAGGGTGACACAGAACTAGCTCCAATTCATCAATGTAATGTAGGCATGTATTCCGAATATAGTCATACGTGCTTATGGAAAAGAACTTGCATGACATCTTTTGTCCTACTCTCCCGTGGCAGCGGGGTCATAATGGAAACTAAGGGATATTAAGGCCTCCTTTTAATAGAGAACTGGAACAAAGCATTAGCACATAGTGAATACATGAACTCCTCAAACTACGGTCATCAACGGTAAGTATCCCAATTATTGTCACTTCGGGGTTAACGGATCATAACACATAATAGGTTACTATAGACTTGCAAGATAGGATCAAGAACTCTCATATATTGATGAAAACATACTAGGTTCAGATCTGAAATCATGGCACTCGGGCCCTAGTGACAAGCATTAAGCATAGCAAAGTCATAGCAACATCAATCTTAGAACATAGTGGATACTAGGGATCAAACCCTAACAAAACTAACTCGATTACATGATAAATCTCATCCAACCCATCACCGTCCAGCAAGCCTACGATGGAATTACTCACACACGGCGGTGAGCATCATGAAATTGGTGATGGGGGATGGTTGATGATGACGACGGCTACGAATCCCCCTCTCCGGAGCCCCGAACGGACTCCAGATCAGCCCTCCCGAGAGGTTTTAGGGCTTGGCGGTGGCTCTGTATCGTAAAACGCGATGATTTCTTCTCTCTTATTTTTTTCTCCCTGAAAGCAGTTATATAGAGTTGGAGTTGGAGTCGGGAGGTCTCCAGGGGGCCCACGAGGTAGGGGGCGCGCCCTAGGGGGGGCCACCCTCGTGGCAAGGGTGTGGGCCCCCTGGTCTTCATCTTTGGCGAGAATTTTTTATTATTTATTGTAAGATATTCCGTGGAGTTTCAGGTCATTCCGAGAACTTTTGTTTTCTGCACATAAAACAACATCATGGCAATTCTACTGAAAACAGCATCAGTCCGGTTAGTTCCATTCAAATCATGCAAGTTAGAGTCCAAAACAAGGGCAAAAGCGTTTGGAAAAGTAGATACGACGGAGACATATCAGTGTCCATGGGGGAAGGTGACGTTGGGGTTGAACCCACCGTGCGCGTCCCCGTCGGCGTAGCCCGGTGAGGGCGTGCATCCTCATGGCTGCGACGACGGAGAACCAACGCCTTGCTGCCCACAGGGCGTGTACTGGGCGTGGTTGTTGGGTGGGTTCATCATCCCCGCGTGAGTCGCATCGGCCTCGGCTTGGTCCGCCGAAGCCGCCGCCGCATGCGCCGCGTTGTCACGGGCCTTCTTGGCGATCGCCCTGTTCCGCCGGTCGGCGATGACCGCCTCCCGCCGCTGAACTTCCACCCTCCACTCGGCATTCGTCATGCCCGGTGGCTTGGACGGCGGCACCCTCGGCTTCCCCTGCTTCGGCTGGGCGACGGGGGCGGTCGCGATTGCTGCGGGGCGGGGGGCAACTACTTCTTCGGTGGCATGGTGGCGGAGGCGAGCGAGATATTGGCAGAAGGAATGGAGAGAATTGGAGGGAAGTGGGGGAAAAGCAGGATGAAACGGCGGGAAGAGGCGCTCGACTCGCCGATAGGGCGGACCCACGCGACCTTTTCGCCTATGCCGGCGCACCCAGGCGCCCCGTAGGGCACTGGGTTCGGCCCGGGTCCGCCGGCACCAGTTTCGGCCCGAACCAGTGAAAAACGAGCTTTTGGGGGCGCGACTAGGCCTTTTTTCAGTGTCGGCGCGGCAAAACACATGTGGAGGGCCTGTTGGGGGCGCGGCTAGAGATGCTCTTAGACTTGAAAAGAGACATGCACGTTTCCAATTGAGACACACACGGAAGCTAGAAACTCATATGTCCGCTCCCCTTCTGTCCTTCTTCCCCAATTCGCGCCATGCCCGCTGGAATTGATGCTGACACTGGAATATTGACAAGTGTGCTTTGTAATGAAGTTCATATGGAACACATGAATTATATGAGAAAATGAAACGAATTCTCCAACATTGCAAATCAAGCGCCTCGTTGTCGTGCAAGAATCGCAGGTCAATCTCCGCCTCCGCCGGCTTTGCTGTAGTCGTCATCATTAGCCGTCGGCCATGTGCTCCGTACCTCTAGAAGATGAAATATGCATGTGGAACCGTAGCTATAAATCTTAGCTCGCGGAGGGTTCTTCAAGAAGGCAAGATAAGGTTATAGACCCGGATGATTTCCCTTTTTTAGAACCCGGATGGTTTTCTTCGTCACTGTTGTCCCTTTTAATCACAATAGTTTTTGTATTGCAATAGCTAATAATTGCTATAGATGATAATACAAAATTTAGGTAGCCAACAATACACATCTAGGGACTGGCAATGAACGACCGCTTTGACCTTCTATGCGATCGCGCCGCTATATAGAGTCATGGCGATAGTTGGCTATTTAATGGAAGGGTTGTCGTTTTCACGTGATTCATAGTTTTAGCGGGGCAAGTGGTGACCAATTTTTTCTCTCACGTGTGGTACTTGTTTTCCCGAAAGATGTGGTAGATCCAGAGTATATACTACTCTTTTTGCAAAATGTTAATGCAAACGTTGGAGTCAAACTCAACACTCCATAATCGTGCCAAAACACAATTAGCCTAATAATCCCGAATCAAGCAAAACAACTCTGATGCGCACACATATTACTGCATGTCACGAACCAAATATGCATGTAGTTACAAATGGCCAAGCACATACATGGGGTCCAAACATTTTTCTTGTTGTCGTCGCATATGAGGTGAGATCCTCCTCCTAAGTCGCCGCGACGACAACCATTATACGCACCACCATATTGGACAAGAGCTTTGAATTGAAGGCAGACTCGAAGTTCGGCACCTCACCACCATGCGATAACTCTAGGTTTATCTCCGCCTCCAGCGGCACCATCGTAGTCATCATCGTTTTGACACCGGCCATGCCTCTGGACCTATAAAATAGGAAGGACATATATGGGACCGTTCTGGCAAATCCCAGCTCGAGGAAGGTTCTTTGAGAAGGATAGAGAAGGTACTCAACTCATATGATTTTCCTCTTTTTCGAGGGAACCTGAGTGGTTTTCCTCATCGCGGTGTTCTCTTGTATTAGCAATTGTGTTTGTAACTTCAATAGCTATTTGATGTTGGAGACTATAGTGCAATTAAAGCTAATTTAAATTGGCAAAACATTCCGCATTTAGGGATGATGCTGAACGACCCATGAGCCCTTTGATCATGATTGTGCGGTTGCGTAGAGTCACAAGTGATAGTTGGTTGTTTAATTTGAAGGTTATTGTTTTCACGTGATTGACGATTTGTGTGGGGTAGGTATGTGTTGACCCTATTTTTCTTTATCACACGGGATCCTTTTATTCGTTGGGTGTTGTTAGTCCAGAGTTCACCCCAATGGATTTTTGGCCAAAAAAGATCCAGAATACGTCATATTGTTTGTTTTTGAGAAATTGAAGCAATGTCATATTGTTTGTTTCCGAGAAAAGGAAGCAAGTGCGGTATTAGCCACACTAGCCATGTGGTATAGCACAATCTTTGGTACATAATTGAGCTACACCTTTATTTTTACGCAAAAGCTATATGACAAAGAAGTAATGTGGGGTAAAGATTTTATGTCTGGCTGTTTAAACAAGACCAAAGCATCCACCTTGGACTCCCCTAGTGTGAGCTTTCTGCCAACCTCCCCATTGACATCCTCACTTTGGAAGAATTCATAATGCAGGGAAGTGCTCGAGGCGGCGTAGCCGTGGCATACACGTGGCTGGTGGCAACAAACCCTAGCCACATGTAATAGGCCTTCACGCCCCCCCCCCCCTAGAAATCCTAGCCCGGCCACCTCCCCCGTGGATGCACTAAAGAGAGGAGAAGACCACATGTGGTAGCGGGAGGGCGCAAGAGACTCATGCCGCCACAGCTCGCGCCTCTTTGCAACGCGCCCTGCCTCCACAAGTCGCGAGGGAGATAGATAGTAGGGCTAGATTTTATTTTCGTTCGGATGAGGTAACATAATGAGGAATTTTCAGAAAATAGGTATCCTTTCCATGAGAAAATCGGTAACAGATAGAATTTTAAGAATGTAAATAAGCACCTAAAAATTAGAATGGGAGGAGGCAGAAAATCGGTGAGAGCAAAAAGGGTGCTGGTGAGGAGCGAATGAAGGTATCCTAAGGACAAAATGATTTATGAATTTACCATTGATAGGAAAGATTTATTTAGTATTTTATATGTTGATAGTTTATTCTATAAACTTGATTAAACATATACAAGTTTGATTTCTTACAAAAACATAGTATGTGATATTTTGTCAAATGGAGGGAGTATTAGGTACAAAGAGTACCCAACACCATGCATGGGTTAGACACATGAGGAACCTTATGCAGTCATCGACTAGGCCATAGCTGGATCCTGCGAGGGCTCTACGTCAACAGGCTTGGTCTTCTGCATGGCGGCCCAGTGAGGTCACTTCCCTCTTTGATTGTCTTCTCTTCCGCGGGAGCTATTTGTCGCATGTACTAATTCCTATTAAAGGTCACCTACAAAGTGACGGTTTTGGGCAAGCCCAATAGTGTTGCGTGTACACTTTTTTCTATCGGTATTTTAATCAGTTTTCTTAGTTTTTTCATCGGTTATAATCGGCTTGCTTTGGTTTATTCGGTTTCCTTTTTCTTTTTCTTTCTATGATTCCTTTCTTTTTAAAATACATGGCTCACCTTTTCATACACACTGTACAGTTTCATCTACATCAAAAACATTTTTATATTTCTTTAACTTTTTTAAAGATGATTAATATTTTCAAATATTTTTTGGATGTCCAGTTTTTTTCATACACATTGTACATTATTCATATACATCTTAAACATTTTTCATATAAGTTTAACAATTTTTAAATATATGATTAATATTTCTTGGAATACTTACTCTGAACACGTCTTAATTGTTTTTGAAATACATGCTGAAACATGTTCTCATATGACTCAGAACATTTTCTAAAACAAGCAAAAAAAATTCTAAATGTAATGTACATTTTTTGCAGGCTACGAATCATTTTTGTTGAATTACACGGACATATTTTCTATGTTGATATCATTTAAAATAATGACACCTACATTTTTTTGAAATGTCACACACATTTTTTTCCATGGTACATGCATTTTTTTAAATAACTATCCGGACTTTTCTTTCACTGCATTTACATTTTTCTGAATGTGCGGTGAACATTTTATTTGTGGGACCCCTGATGGATTTGCTTCCCACACTTATCTCTTATAATCGCAATAGTTCTTGTAGTTATGCTTGCTATTAAATGCTACAGGCGAGAGCATAAGTAACGCCAAAATGAACTCCGTGTTTAGGGATGGGGGCAAACGACCCATGAGCCCTTCGATCGCAATCGCGCGGTTGCGTAGAGTCGTGGGCAATAATTGGCCATTTAATGGGCAGGTTTCCGTTCCCACACGATTGGTGGTTCGTGTGGGGTAGGTAGGCGTTGACCGCGTTTTGCTCTCTCGCGCGTGATCTGTTTTTACATATTACGTGGTCGGTTCAATGGACGTCTTACTATTTTTTTGCCGAAAATGATGCAAGTGTTGGAGTCGATTTCATTACTGCCATTGAGATTTGCGACACTAGCCATCTGGGCTAACACCATCGTTGGTAAGAATTTGAACTACAACTTTATTTGTACGTAAAAGTTATATGACAAACAATAAAATTCCTTCATAAGAAAAAGTAATATAGGGCGGAGATTTTATCCTTGGTTGTTAGAAACAGGCCAAAGCATCCACCATGGCCTAGTAGCCAACTCATCACCAATTTTTTTTTGTTGAGTGAAAAAAGTTGAAAGTGGGTCTATATTTATATTTAAATAGTATTTCCAAATACTTTAGTGTTTCTTGCATATTTATAAACTGGATTACACTACTTCAAAAATACTCCCTCCGCCCCACAATATAAGATCTTTTTGCAAGTTGTTTTAGCTTGTAAAAACATTTTATATTATGGGATAGAGGGAGTAGTATTTTTCGCATATCTTACACTGCTTCCCACTTCTACTAATGACGGTTGAAAGTTGAAAGTGGATTTATATTTAATCGAATTTCTCGCATATAGCTCATTTGAAGCGGTGTAAGTTGGAAGTGGATTTATATTTAAATAGTATTTGTGTGTGATGACAGTGTGATTAGTGGAACTATTGACGGTTGCTAAGCTGTACCTCAGGTGACTGAGGAGATGGTTGACACCTCCCCCCCCCCCCCCCCCCCCCCCCACACACACACACACACTACAAAATGGTTAAAGGCGTGGTTTTCTGGTGACTCAAAGCTTTGGTTTCAATTTATTTGAGTTATAGAAAAACTGCACTATCAAGAGGGGTTGAGCACCCTTCAAGCCTTCTGAGCAGCCACCATTCCCGAACCTCCATTTTGCTCAACACTTTATATTCCTCCACTCAAACACTTTGATTCTTTGGGGATAGAGAGAGCAAGGACCGATCTACAACTTGACCAAACCGATTCATATTCCCGGCTAGATTTCTACATCAACACTTATTACTCTTGGTGCTTGGGCTCCTTGGTGGTTGGAGGTTCCTACAGAAACTTCCTTCAGTGTAGTGTGCTCGAGAGACATATGTAAATATGTGGTGATCGCCTTCAAGACCAACCATGATTGAACCAAGGCTCATCTATTTTGGGTGACTCGAAAGGCTAATACAGTGAGCCACTTGGTAGCGTTCTGGAGCTTTGGTTTCGGCACCACTCCAACGGAGATTAGCACTCCCCCAAAGGAGTGTGTACTTAGGGATAAAATTTGTGTCCCCAACTCACTCATGGTTAATCCTTTCCCATAACTTTACTTTGCTTAATATGTTTGTGGACTTACTAATTAGTTTGTGTTCACCTAGTTGCATACCTAGAACCCAATTTATCAGTAGTTTTCTTGCGTTGTGCCAGGGATGGACAAAGAAGGGAGAAAGTTATGCAGTCGTCGACTTGGCCATTGAGATCGCGCCCCTCTTTGATGGCACTCTCTTCTGCGGGAGTTGTACGCCGCACATACTAATTTCTATTAAAGCTCGCCTATAGGGTGGCGGTTTTGGGCAAGATCAATAATGTAGTGTGCAAACTTTTTGTTTGTTCACTGTTTTTGCATTTCATTTTTCTTTTCTTTTTTCTTCCGTAATCCTTTCTGTTTCTTTCATTGGGTTTTTATTTTTCCCCTTTTTAGGCACATGTCTCCATTTTTCATACACATTGTGCATGTTTCGTTCACAATAAGAATTTTCATACATATTTAACATTTTTGAAAAAGATGATTAACATTTTTCAGACATATGATTTGATGACTACATTTTTTCATACACATTGTATATTTTCCGTATACATCTTAACACTTTTTTGTACATTTAATTTTTTAAAATACATAATTAATATTTTCCAAATACTTATTTTGAACATTTTCCGAAGACATGTAAATTATTTTACAAATTCACGTTGAAACGTAATACATGATACAAAACATTTTTTAAACCATGCGAACATTTTTATACATTGGATAAACATTTTTTTAAAATATCATGAATATTTCGTTTGAAACACTTGAACATTTCTCTAAATGTAATGTACATTTTTACATTTTTTGAAGGGTACGAAGCATGTTATTTGAATTACACGAACACTTCTTTGAGTGTCGCATACTTTTTTGAGTGGTACAAACATTAAAAAAAATTGTGTGAACTTCATTTACAATGCATTTACATTTCTTTAATGTGCGATGAACATTTTTAAAAACTGCTAATTTTTTCATAACATATGTATTTAGCTTTATTGAAACTACAAAGTAAAGTAAAGAGGGGGGGGGGGGGGGGGGGGGGGGGGGGGGGGGGCACGCATGACATATGCGTACGTCTATGAGACGAGACCACGTGGTTACCTGCCCAAATAGTACCAGGCCGCTGCATACGACACTCGCATTGGAGTTGCCTTCTCTTCTCCCCGGATGTACGCACGCACAGCTAGACTTAACAACAGACGTGCACGTTTCGAATTGAGACACACACAGAAGCTAGAAAGTCATATGCCCGCTCCCCTTCTTGTCCTTCTTCCTCAGTTCACGCCATGCCCGCTGGATTTGATGCTGACACTGAAATATTAACGAATGTGCTTCGTAATGAAGTTCATATAAAACACATGAATTATATGAGAAAATGAAACCAATTCGCCAACATTCCAAATCAAGCGCCTTGTTGCCGTGCAAGAATCGCAGGTCAATCTCCGCCTTCGCCGGTGTTAGACTATTGTATTCTGTATGTATAAGATAGAGTACTGTAGTGAGCGTGTGTGCAGTTTTCCCACCGAGCACACACGTCCTCCTCCACGATCATGGCTAGCCCACGATCACCATCGTGGCCTCGCGCCTCTCCCTCTATAAGCTATATGTATGCCTGAGATCAATGAATCAAGTACGTTCAATCTCCTTTCCTGAAACATGGTATCAGATGCTCAGGAATCCAATCCATTTGCGCCTCCCCCACCTCCCTCTTCCGCTGCCATGGACGACAACCCCGTCCCATCTCCCACCTCCTCCGACAACGGCGATCACGCTGCCGCTGGCGTCCTCCAGAACGCTGCCGCCAGCGACCTCCCGAACGCCCTCCTCCCACCTCCTCCACGCGCCTTTTTGGCGTCCGTTCTTCAGACTATCGACATTCGCCACCATGTCCCGATCACTCTCGATCTTCATGCCGGCAACTACGCGCAGTGGCGCCGCTTCTTCCACACCACATCATCGCTGACGCTGCGCCGGGCCGCCGCGACCCCGAGTGGGTCATGATCGACCACTGTGTCGTTCACTGGCTCTACGCCACGATCTCGCCGGAGCTGCTCGACGCCGTCATGCAGCCCGAGGATACGGCGGCCATGCTTTGGGCTGCGATCGAGGCGATCTTCCACGACAACCAACTCTCCTGCACCGTGTACGTCGACGCCGAGTACCATGCCCTCGTGCAGGGCGATCTCTCGATCATGCAGTACTGCACGTGCTTGAAGACGTTCGCCAACCAACTTCGCGATCTCGACCAGCCCGTCTCTGAGACCCAGCAGCTTTTCAACATGATCCGCGGGCTTGGGCGTCAGTACCACGGCGCCATCCCTCATCTTACCTTGCGCGTGCCCCTGCCCAGTTTCCTGCAGGCTCGCTCGTTCTTGCTGCTGGAGGAGCACCGTGCCGAGCAGACAGCGCGCATTCAGCACGCCCACTCCATGGTGGTCGGGGGTATCACGCCGTCTCCGCCCCCGTCCGCACCCAACGCTGCTCCGCCGGCTGACTCCAGTGCCGGCCGTGGGCGCGGCCGCGACAAGCGTCGTGGCCGGAGCAGTCCCGGGGCGTCTTCCTTGACCACACCACCGCCACCTCATCTGCCTGCTCTTCCTGGTCAGGCGTCCGGCGCCAACTCTTGGACTGGCCTGGTGCAAGCCTGGCCCATGCCCTGGCGCGCGCCCGGTGCCGGTGTTCTTGGTCCCCACCCCGGCACACCTCCGTAGCAGGCCTTCTTCGCCGGCCCGGCCACGCCATCGTTCCCGCCCGGCTACGGTGCCCCTCCCGGCTACGGCTACGGCCACGGCTCCCCCGGCGCTAGCTCCAGCAATGCGCCGCCACCGGCGCAGCCCCAGCCTTGGGACATGGGGCCACTGCACACGGCCCTGCAGGCCACGTCCACCTCGGCTCCCTCTGCTGGAAGCACCTCGGACTGGTACCTCGACTCCGGCGCGACGGCGCACATGACCGCCAACCCTGGCACCCTCCATTCTCTTTCTCCCCATTTCTCCCCAAATCAGGTCGTGGTCGGCAAGGGCGGTCATCTCCCGATCACCCACACCGGCCACGACTCCTTGATCACCACCAATTCTCCGCTAGTTCTTCGCAATGTTTTGCTTTCCCCCTCTCTCGACACCAATTTGCTCTCTGTTCGGCAACTTACGCGTGAGAATCCTGTTTCTGTCGAGTTTGATGAATTTGGCTTCTCTATCAAGGATATCCACACCCGCCAGGTGATCTGGCGCTGTGATTCCACTGGTGACCTATACCCCATCACGCCCTGCCGTACGCCGTCCTCCTCGCCTCCGTTCGCCGGTGTCGCCTCCGTGGAGTTGTGGCATGAGCGGCTCGGCCATCCTAGAGACGACGCGCTTCGACGGGTTCTGCACCAGTTTCCTTTCACCTGCGCGCCCTCGGCTCCACACACCTGCCATGCTTGCAGGCTGGGCAAGCATGCCCGCCTGCCTTTTTCTTCTTCACACAGTCCTAATTATTTCCCATTTTAACTCTTGCATTTAGACGTTTGGACTTCGCCTGTAGCTAGTGTCTCTTGATTCATGTACTACCTGGTTGTACTCGACAGTTGCACGCATTATGTTTGGACTTTCCCTTTGCACCATAAGTCTGATGTGCTCTCTATTCTTACTGCACTCTACTCCTACGGCCAGACACAATTCGAGGGCCATGTTCTTGCCTTTCAAACTGATAATGGCAAGGAATTCGACAGTCTTGCTGTTCGCTCGCTCCTCTCCAAGCACCGCACTATCATGCGTCTCTCTTGCCCGTACACCAGCCAACAAAATGGCAAGGCTGAGCGCATGTTGCGCACATTAAATGATAGTGTGCGCTCTCTGCTCTTTCACGCATCTATGCCGGCTCGTATTTGGGCAGAAGCACTTGACACTGCTACTCTCCTCCTCAACTACAAACCGTGCACCACGTCCTCGTCGCGGTCACCGCATGAGCTGCTTCTTGGTACGGCCCCTGACTACTCCACTCTGCGCGTATTCGGTTGCCTCTGCTACCCCAACACCTCTTCTACCTCGCGTCACAAACTCGATCACTGGTCTGTCGCCTGCGTGTTCTTTGGATATCCTCCCGATCATCGCGGATACCGCTGCTATGATCAAGCTTTTAAATAGCGTCCGCTACCTCCACTATTGCGGCCGCAATAGCGGTAGCGCCTCCCTGCCGCTATTAGTTTAAGGTTGCGTTAGAAAATAGCGTGTTGTCATGATGCGGGCGCAATATCACTTGTTAGACCGCTATATCGTCTGCTATCCGCAATATCACCCGCTATATAAGTCCTTGTTGTTCTGTTGTGTAATCTATTTTGGTAAATGTGTCTTGCTTGCATGGTTGCGAGACCAAATATTGTTCAATTATAGTTTATATTATTATATAAATGATGATTTCTCAAATTAAGTGTCATATTTTTTGTCAATGGCCAAGAAATATACACAACAATCTATAATGTATGAGTGTTTTTTAAAAATTGGCTATGTGGACATAGCGCCCGCAATATCGCCCGCTATCTGTATTCCGCTACACGGACCATAATCCGCAAGTAGTCCGCTATCCGCTATTTAAAAGCTTGGCTATGATCCCCTCACCCGACGAGTTACCACCTCCCGCCATGTGCGCTTCCACGAGACTCAATCCCCCTTTGTTGCTGTTTCTGACCATCCCGCCGTCGCCGCTGCCCTGGCGCCGCGCTACGTCCCCGCGCCTCTACAGGTTCCCGTCGCCGCTCCCGCGCCGCCCCGCACCGACAGTTCGCCTGACTCTGTTGAGCCCGGCCCTCCTGCATCACACCAGCGCGTAGACCACGCGGGTTCAAGCTCGGCCGCTCGATCGTCATCCAGCGGCTCCGCCTCTTCATCATCAGGCGCGGCTTCGCCAGGTTCAAGCTCGGCCGTGCGATCGTCATCCAGCGGCTCTGCCTCTACTTCCTCGTGCGCCACTCCCTCAAGTTCAAGCTACACCGACGGATCTGCATCGGGCGGCCCGGATTTAAATCCGCTCGCTCCCACGCAGCGCGCAGTCATCCCCGCCAGCTCTTCTTCATCCGCCGCTGGCAGTTCACGGATCACCATGCACGCTCAGGCTGGCGTGTTCCGTCCGAACACGCGCTACGCCGATGACTACGTCTGCGTCGCCTCCGTCAACCCCTCGCCGGACATCTCCTCACTCTCCCGTTCCGTTCGCGATGCTCTTCGCGATCCGAACTGGGTGTCTACCATGCGCGAGGAGTTCGCCGCGCTTCACAGCAACCGCATGTGGGAGCTGGTGCTCCACCCTCCGTGCGCCAACGTCATCACCGACAAATGTATCTTCAAGCACAAGACGCGCTCCGACGGCTCACTCGAGCGCTACAAAGTGCGGTGGGTCGTGCGCGGGTTCCGCCAGCGCGCCGGCGTCGACTACGGTGGGACCTTCTCCCCTGTTGTGAAGCCAACGACCATTCGCACTGTGATCACCCTCGCCGCCTCGCGTGGGTGGCCTGTTCGGCAACTCGACGTCAAGAACGCCTTCTTGCACGGCACGCTCCAGGAGGAAGTTTTCTGCCTGCAGTCTGCAGGTTTTCTCGACGCTAGCAAGCCCGACCACGTCTTCCGGCTCACCAAGTCGCTCTACGGGCTCAAACAAGCGCCGCGAGCATGGTTCCTTCGCTTCGCCAGCTTCCTCGCCACGCTCGGCTTCACCGCCACGCGCTCGGACAGCTCCCTCTTCCTCCTCGCGTCCGATGCTGACGCTGCCAATCTACCGCTCTATGTGGATGATATCGTCCTCACGGCGAGCTCGGCTGCCCTTCTTCAGCGCATCATCGACAAGCTCACGCGCGAGTTCTCCATGAAGGACCTGGGCACGCTCCACTACTTCCTTGGCATACGGGTGACGCACAACGCTGCTGGCTTCTTCCTCTCGTAGGCCCAGTATGCCAAGGACATCCTCGAGCGCGCGGGCATGGACACTTGCAAAGCTGTGCCTACCCCAGTTGACACGAAGGCCAAGCTTTCGTCGTCCGACGGGCCCCGCGTCTCCGACCCCACCTCCCACAGAAGCCTCGCCGGAGCACTGCAATACGTCACCATCACCCGCCCCAAGCTCGCCTACGCCGTCCAACAAGTCTGCCTCCATATGCACGATCCGCGCGAGTGTCATCGGGCGCTCCTCAAACGCGTGCTCCACTACGTCCGCGGCACGGTCACTCTCGACCTCAACCTGCGTGCTTCGCCGACTGTGGAGCTCCATGCGTACACCGACGCGGACTGAGCTGGGTGCCCGGACACCCGCCGCTCTACTTCCGGCTTCTGCATCTTCCTTAGCGACACACTCGTGTCCTGGTCGTCCAAGCGCCAGGCCACCGTCTCGCGCTCCAGCGCGGAGGCCGAATACCGAGCCGTCACCAATGCCGTTGCGGAGTGTGTCTGGCTGCGCCAACTTCTTCGTGAGGTCCACTGCACCATCAACACGGCGTCGCTCGTCTACTGTGACAACATCTCGGCGGTGTATCTCTCCAGCAACCCTGTGCATCACCGGTGCACCAAGCACATCGAATTGGACATCCATTTCATGCGCGAACGTGTGGCTCTTGGCGACTTCCGCGTCCTGCATGTTCCAACGCGCTAGCAGTTGGCCGACATCATGACGAAGGGCCTGCCCTCTGATGTCTTTCACGACTTCCATTCCAGCCTTTGCGTCTTGAGCATTGATGCCAAGACCGCGGGGGGGGGGGGGGGGGGGGGGGGGGGGGGGGGGGGGGGGGGGGGGGGTGGTTGTTAGACTACTGTATTCTGTACGTATAAGGTAGAGTAGTGTAGTGAGCGTGTGTGCAGTTTTCCCACTGAGCACACACGTCCTCCTCCATGATCATGGCCAGCCCACGATCACCATCGTGGCCTCGCGCCTCTCCCTTTGTAAGCTATATGTATGCCTGAGATCAATGAATCAAGTGTGTTCAATCTCCTTCCCTGAAACAGTCGGCTTTGCCGTAGTCGTCATTTTTAGACTAGTCACAATGGGGAGTAACTTAGACTAGTAACATCACATTTTACTAGGCTATGTTACTACCTCCACAGTGAGTAGTAACATATGTGTGTTGTCATGTTATGGTTCATTTATTAGCTTATAGACTCATATTGTCTTGGTATGTGTGATGTTACAGTAACTAGCTAAGTTACCACCATCCCCTCTCTCATCATTAAATATGTGCCACATAAGCAAAATTATCTTGAAAAGTGTGATATTACTAATGATGTTACTCCCACTATGGCCAGCCTTAGCCGCCGGTCAGGTGCTCCATACCTCTTAAAGAGGACAGACGCATGTGGAACCATAGCTATAAATCTCAGCTCGCGGAGGGTTCTTCAAGAAGGCGAGATAAGGTTGTAGATCCGGATGATTTCCCTTTTTTAGAAACGGCAAGTGGTGACCGATTTTTCTTTCACGTGTGGTATTTTTTTTCCTGAAAGATGTGGTGGTTCCCGAGTACATACTATTTATTTGCAAAAATTTAATGCAAGTGTCGGAGCCGAACTCAACACTCTGTAATCGTGCCAAAACAAAATTAGCCTAATATTCCCAAATAAAGCACAACAACTCAACGCGCACACATATTACTGCCTGACTCGAACCAAATATGCACGTAGTTACAAATGGCCAAACAGATACATGGGGTCCACACATCTTTCTTGTTGTCCTTGCATATGAGGAGAGATCCTCCTCCTAAGTTGCCACGACGACGACCTTTATCTGCAGCGCCATATTGGACAAGACCTTTGAATTGAAGGCAAACTCGAAGTTCGACACCTCACCACCATGCCATAACTCTAGGTTTATATCCTCCTCCAGCTGCACCATCGTAGTCATCATCGTTTCGACACCGGCCATGCCTATGGACCTATAAAATAGGAAGGACACGTATGGGACCATTCCGGCGGATCCCAGCTCGATGAGGGTTCTTTGAGAAGGATAGAGAAGGTACTCAACTCATATGATTTTCCTCTTTTTTGAGGGAACCTGAATGGTTTAATTTGAAGGTTGTTGTCTTCACGTGATTGACGATTTGTGTGGGTAGGTAGGTGTTGACCCTATTTTTCTTTATCACACAAAATCCTTTTATTCGTATGGTGTTGTCAATCCAGAGTTCATTCCAATGGATTTTTGGCCAAAAAGATCCAAAGTACGTCATATTGTTTGTTTCCGAGAAAATGAAGCAAGTGCAGGAGTCGGACTCAAGACTTTGTCATTTAAGTTAGCCATACTAGCCATCTGGTATAGTACCACCTTTGGTACATAATTGAGCTACACCTTTATTTTTAGGCAAAAGCTATATGACAAAGAATTAATGTGGGATGAAGATTTTATGTCTGGTTGTTTAAAACAGACCAAAGCATCCACCTTGGACCCCCCCCCTCCCCAGTGTGAGCTTTCTGCCAACCTCCCCATTGGCATCCTTGCCCTGGAAGAACTGTGCAATGCAACAAAATGCTCGAGGCGACGTAGGACGTGATGTACACGCAGCTGGTCGAACAAATCCTAGCCGCATGTAATAGGCGTTGATGCCCCCTACCCCTAGAAAGCCTAGCCCGGCAACCTCCCCGTGGATGCACCAAAGAGAGGAGAAGACCACATGTGGTAGCGGGAGGGCGCAAGAGACTCATGTTGCCACAACTCGCGCCTCTCTACAACATGCCCAGCCTCCACAAGTCACGAGGGAGATAGATTGTAGGGCCAGATTTTATTTTCGTTTGGCTGAGGTAACATAATGAGGAATTTTAAGAAAATAGGCATCATTTGCATGAGAAAATTGGGAATAGATAGAATTTTAAGCAAGTAAAATAAGCACCTAAAAATTAGAACGGGAGGAAGCAGAAAATCGGTGAGAGCAAAAAGGGTGTTGTTGAGGAGGGGACGAAGGTATCCCTAAGGATAAAATGATTTATAAATTTACCATTAATAGTAAAGATTTATTCAGCTTTTGAAATGTAGATAGTTTATTCTATAAACTTGATGAAACATATACAAGTTTGATTAAAAAAACATAGTATGTGATATTTTGTCAAATGGAGGGAGTATTAGGTACATAGATTACCCAGCACCATGCCTGGGTTAGACACATGAGAGAGAACCTTATGCAGTCCTCAACTAGGCCATAGCTGGATCCTGCGAGGGCTCTACGTTAACAGGCTTGGTCTTCTGCGTGACGGCTCAGTGAGATCGCTCCCCTCTTTTATTGTCTTCTCTTCCGTGGGATCTATATGTCACACGTACTAATTCCTATTAAAGGTCACCTACAAAGTGGCGGTTTTGGGCAAGCCCAATAGTGTTGCGTGTACACTTTTTTCTATCGGTATTTTAATCGGGTTTCTCAATTTTTTCATCAGTTATAATTGGATTTCTTTGGTTTATTTGGTTTCCTTTTTTCCTTTCCCTTTTTCTTTCTATGGTTATTTTTTTAAAGTACATGGCTCATCTTTTCATACACATTGGACATTTTCATCTACATCAAAAACATTTTTATACATGTCTACTTTTTTAAAGATGATTAATATTTTTTACATATTTTCTGGAAGTCTAGTTTTTTGCATACACATTGTACATTATTCATATACATCTTAAACATTTTTATATACGTTTAACATTTTATAAATACATGATTGATATTTCTTGAAATAACTATTTTGAACACCTCTTAATTGTTTTTTAAATACACACCGAAACATGTTTTTGTATCGGAACATTTTCTAAAACAAGCAAAAAAAATCTAAAGGTAATGTACATTTTTTCCAAGTGTACGAATCATTTTTGTTCAATTGGACGAACATTGTTTTTATGTTGATATCATTTTAAAAAATGCGACATACATTTTTTTAAATGACACACACATATTTTTGTATGGTACATGCATTATTTTTAAATAATTATCCGAACTTTTCTTTCATTGGATTTACATTTATCTGAATGTGCATTAAACACTTTATTTGAGGGATCCCGGATGGGTTTGCTTGTCACAATTATCTCTTATAATCGTAATAGTTCTGTAATTGTGGTTGCTATTAAACTATAGGCGAGAGAACAAGTAACGCCAAAATGAACTCCGCGTTTAGGGATGGGGGCAAACGACCGAAGAGCCCTTCGATCGCAATCACGCGATTGCATAGAATCGTGGGCAATAATTGGCTATTTAACGGGTAGGTTTCCATTTCCACACGACTGGTGGTTCGTGCAGGGTAGATGGGCATTGACCGTGTTTTGCTCTGTCGTGCGTGATCTCTTTTTTCATATGACGTGGTCGGTCCAATGGACATCTTACAACTTGTCTTGCCAAAAATGATGCAAGTGTTGGAATCGATCTCATGACTCCACCATCGAGATTAGCGGCACTAGCCATCTGGGATAGCATCGTTGTTGGTAAGAATTTGAACTACAACTTTATTTGTACGTAAAAGCTATATGACAAACAATAAAATTCCTTCTTAGGAAAAAGTAATGTAGGGGGGGGGGATTTTATCTCTGGTTGTTAGAAACAGGCCAAAGCATCCACCATGGTCTAGTAGCCAACTCATCACTAATTTTTTTGTTAAGTGAAAAAAGTTGAAAGTGGTATATATTTACATTTAAATAGTATCTCTAAATATGCGGGGCCTAGGCTGACTAGGCCCGGGCAGGTCGAGAGGAGGGGTATTTAACCCCGATCACACCACATGCGCCAAAGAGTGTATACTGTGGCTGCTCCCATGTTAAATAAGGGGCAAACTAGAGTCCGAAGGGGAGGAAAACCTTGTAATCACGCACACACTCTCTCTCTCTCTCTCTCTCTCTCACACACACACACTTGTCTTTAGAAGCAAGAACTAGCACGTAGGTCGTAGGGTGTTACACCTTCTTGGTGACATGAAGTTGGATATAAAAAGCCTCAATCTCTCAAGTGGTCTGGAGTGTTTGACCCGTGACTGACTCTCTAAAAGGGGATCCCCACAATCTCCAATCTTGATAATCACCCATCGACATAAGATCTCAGGTGCAAAACTTATACTAGCAGTCTGGTGTTGCACCGTTGCCACAATCACTAATCCCTGACAAATGGATCTGCCACGTAACCGTGTATGTGCTAGTTCCAAATTTATATTTATGCAACAAGTATTTGGACTACTAGAACAAAGTAATTATCAAGCAGGCTAACAATGACTTTAAGGCCTCATTTGGCAGCAGGGAGTGGGATCCCGGTCCATTCCCTGGAAACTCCCACCCGGTGGTAGACCTTCCCAGGTTTTTTGTCGTACCATTTGTTCGAGAGGTGGAACGGGAGAATTCATTCGCTTCCTAGTGAATTCCTTGGGAGGAAAATACGCCTCTCCACTCGTGGATGGAGTTCTCTGTCTCTTACACATTGTCTCTTGACAAGTCAACGCACTCCTGCCCGCGCCCCTGAAGACGAACTTTTCCCTGTCTTTCCTCCATCGTGAGTGAACCAAATGGTGGATCTTGCATCTAGTGTATTAAGTTCATGGAGAAATGTAGTAATGCAATAAGAGCGATGACATGATGTAAACAAGATCTATTTATGTAGAAATAGACCCCATCTTGTTATCCTTAATGGCAACGATACATATGTGTCGGTTCCCCTTCTGTCATTGGGATCAAGCACAGTAAGATCGAACACATCACAAAGCACCTCTTCCCATTGCAAGATAAATAGATCAAGTTGGCCAAACAAAACCCAAATATCAGAGAAGAAATACGAGGCTATAAGCAATCATGCATATAAGAGATCAAAGAAGACTCAAATAACTTTCATCGATAAAAAGATAGATCTCATCATAAACTTAAAGTTCATCGGATCCCAACAAACGCACCGCAAAAGAATTACATCATATGTATCTCCAAGAGACCATTGTATTGAGAATCAAACGAGAGAGAGGAAGCCATCTAGCTACTAACTACGGACCTGAAGGTCTACAAAACACTATTCACGCATCATCGGAGAGGCACCAATGGACATGATGAACCCCTTCGTGATGGTGTCTAGATTGGATCGGGTGGTTCTGGACTCTGCGGCGGCTGGAATTGATTTTCGTCGACTCCCCTAGGGTTTCTAGAATATTGGGGTGGGCACAACCCACCAGGGCGCGCCCGGGCCTCCAGGCGCGCCCTGGTAGGTTGTGCTCCCCTAGGAGCACCCCCAGGTGCTTCTCCGGCCCATTGGATGTCTTTTGGTCGAAAAAAATCCACAAAAAGTTATGCTACATTTAAACTCCGTTTGGTATTGATTTCCAACAATGTAAAAAACATGCAAAAAACAACAACTGGCACTTGGCACTATGTCAATAGGTTAGTACCAAAAAAATGATATAAAATAACTATAAAATAATTATAAAACATACAAGAATGATAATATAACATCATGGAACAATCAAAAATTATAGATACGTTGGTGACGTATCACGCCCTCCCGCTACCACATGTGGTCTTCTCCTCTCTTTGGTGCATCCACGGGGAGGTTGCCGGGCTAGGCTTTCTAGGGGTAGGGGGCATCAACGCCTATTACATGCGGCTAGGATTTGTTGCCACCAGCCACGTGTACGTCACGGCCTACGCCGCCTCGAGCATTTCCCTGCATTGCAAATTCTTCTAGGGCAAGGATGTCGATGGGGAGGTTGCCAGAAAGCTCACACTAGGGGAGTCCAAGGTGGATGCTTTGGTCTGTTTTAAACAACCAGACATAAAATCTTCAACCCACATTACTTCTTTGTCATATAGCTTTTGCGTAAAAATAAAGGTGTAGCTCAGTTATGTATCAAAGATTGTGCTATACCACATGGCTAGTATGGCTAACCTAAATGACGGAGTCTTGAGCCCGACTCCCGCACTTGCTTCATTTTCTCGGAAACAAACAATATGATGTTGCTTCAATTTCTCAGAAACAAACAATATGATGTACTCTGGATCTTTTTTGGCCAAAAATCCATTGGGATGAACTCTGGACTAACAACATCCAACGAATAAAAGGATCTGTTTGATAAAGAAAAATAGGGTCAACACATACCTATCCCACACAAATCGTCAATCACGTGAAAACAACAACCTTCAAATTAAACAGCAAACTATCACTTGTGACTCTACGCAACCGTACAATCATGATCAAAGAGCTCATGGGTGGTTCGCCGTCATCCCTAAATGCGGAATGTTTGCCAATTTAAATTAGCGTTAATTGCACTATAGTCTCCAACATCAAATAGCTATTGAAGTTCCAAACACAATTGCTAATACAAGAGAACACCGTGACGAGGAAAACCATTCAGGTTCCCTCAAAAAAGAGGAAAATCAAATGAGTTGAGTACCTTCTTTATCCTTCTCAAAGAATCCTCCTCGAGCTGGGATTTGCCGGAATGGTCCCATACGTGTCCTTCCTATTTTATAGGTCCATAGGCATGGCCGGTGTCGAAACGATGATGACTACGATGGTGCAGCTGGAGGCGGAGATAAACCTAGAGTTATCGCATGGTGGTGAGGTGTCGAACTTCGAGTCTGCCTTCAATTCAAAGGTCTTGTCCAATATGGTGCTTCATATAATGGTCGTCGTCGCGACGACTTAGGAGGAGGATCTCTCCTCATATGCGACGACAACAAGAAAGATGTGTGGACCCCATGTATGTGCTTGGCCATTTGTAACTACATGCATATTTGGTTCGAGACATGCAGCAATATGTGTGCGCGTCAAAGTTGTTGTGCTTGATTTGGGATTATTAGGCTAGTTGTGTTTTGGTACGATTATGGAGTGTTGAGTTTGACTCCAACATTTGTATTAACTTTTTGCAAAAAGAGTAGTATGTACTCTGGATCCACCACATCTTTCCGGAAAACAAGTTCCACACGCGAGAGAAACAATCGGTCACCACGCCCCGCTAAAATTGTCAATCATGTGAAAACGTCAACCCTTTCATTAAATAGCCAACTATTGCCATGACTCTACATAGCGGCGCGATCGTATAGAAGGTCTCAGGGGTTGCTCATTGCCGTCCCTAGATGTGTATTGTCGGCCAACTAAATTTTGTATTATCATCTATAACAATTATTAGCTATTGCAATACAAAAACTATTGCGACTAAAAGGGACAATGGTGACGAAGAAAACCATCCAGTTTCTAAAAAGGGGAAATCATCTGGGTCTACAACTTATCTCGCCTTCTTGAAGAACCCTCCGCGAGCTGAGATTTATAGCTACGGTTCCACATGCGTATGTCCTATTCTAAAGGTACGGAGCGCATGTCCAGCGGCTAAAGATGACGACTGCAACAAAGCCGGCGGAGGCGGAGATTGACCTGCGATTCTTGCACGACAACGAGGCGCTTGATTTGCAATATTGGCGAATTCGTTTCATTGTCTCATATAATTCATGTGTTCCATATGAACTTCATTGCAAAGCACATTCGTCAATATTTCAGTGTCAGCATCAATTCCAGCGGGCATGGCACGAACTGGGGAAGAAGGACAGAAGGGGAGCGGACATATGAGTTTCTAGCTTCCGTGTGCGTCTCAATTGGAAACGTGCATCTCTCTTGTCAAGTCTTAACCTTGCGTGCATACAACCGGGGAGAAGAGATGGGGTCTCCAATGCGAGTGTCCCTTGCAGCGAGCTGGTTGTGGGTCGGCTCAGTAACCACATGGTCCTGTCTCATAGACGTCGCACATATGTCATGCGTGTTTTCCCTCTTTTTTACTTTACTTTACAGTTTCAATAAAACTAAATACGTATGTTATTAAAAAATTAGTACTTTTTAAAAGTGTTCATCGCACATTAAGAAATGTAAATGCATTGTAAATAAAGTTCGCTCAATTTTTTTAAATGTTTGTACCATTTAAAAAATGTATGTGACACTCAAAAAAGTGTTCGTGTAATTCAAAAAAACATGTTTCTTACCCTTCAAAAAATGTACATTAAATTTAGAGAAATATTCAAGTGCATTCATGATATTTTGTAAAAAAATGTTTATCGAATGTATAAAAATGTTCGCATGGTTTGAAAAATGTTTTGTATCATGCAAAACTACATTTGAATATGAATCGGTGGTCAAGTTGTAGATCGGTCCTTGCTCTCTCTATCCCGAAAGAATCAATGTGTTTGAGTGGAGGAATATAAAGTATTGAGCAAAATGGAGGTTTGGGAATGGTGGCTGCTCACAAGGCTTGACGGCTGCTCGACCCCTCTTGATAGTGCGGTTTTCTATAACTCAAATAAATTGAAACCAATGCTTTGAGTCACCAGAAAGCTTTGAAGAACCAATGGCCTGAGGTACACCTTAGCAACCGTGATTAGTTCCACTAATCACATTGTCATCACACCAAAAATACTATTCAAATATAAATCCACTTCCAACTTACACCGCTTCAAATGAGCTATATGCGAGAAATTATATTTAAATATAAATCCACTTTCAACTTGCAATCATCATTAGTAGAAGTGCGAGCAGTGTAAGATATGTGAAAAATACTACTCCCTCTATCCCATAATATAAAATGTTTTCTCAAGCTAAAACAATTTGCAAAAAGATCCTATATTGTGGGGCGGAGGCCGTAGTTGTGAAGTTGTGTAATCCACTTTATAAATATGCGATAAATACTAAAGTATTTAGAAATACCATTTAAATATGAATATAAACCCACTTTCAACTTTTCTCACTTAACAAAAAAAATTAATGATGAGCTGGCTACTAGACCATGGTGGATGCTTTGGCCTGTTTTTAACAACTAGGGATAAAGTCTCCGCCCCGCATTACTTTTTCCTAAGAAGGAAGTTTACTGTTTGTCATATAGCTTTTATGTACAAATAAAGTTGTAGTTGAAATTTTTACGAAGGATGGTGCTAGCCCAGATGGCTAGTGTCACTAATCTCGATGGCGGAGTCATGAGATCTGACTCCAACACTTGCATCATTTTTGGCAAGAAAAGTAGTAAGACGTCTAGTGGACCGACCACGTCATATGAAAAAACAGATCACACTTGAGAGAGCAAAACATGGCCATCGCCCGCCTACCCCGCACGAACCGCAAATTGCGTATAAATGAAACCTGCCCATTAAATAGCCAATTATTGCCCACGGCTCTACGCAACCGCGTGATTGCGATCGAAGGGCTCATGGGTCGTTTTCCCCCATCCCTAAATGCGGAGTTCATTTTGACATTACTTGTGCTCTCGCCTATAGCATTTAATAGAAACCACAGTTACAAAACTATTACGATTATAAGAGATAACTGTGACAAGCAAACCCATCCGGATCCCTCAAATATAGGTAAATAATCCCGATCGACCACCTTCTCTCGCCTTCTCGAAGAACCCTCCGTGAGTCAGCATCTACCTCCACGGTCCCATACGCGTGCTTCCTCTTTTAGAGGTATGGAGTGCATGGCCGGCGACGAAAACATGATGACTACGTTGGTGTCGGCGGAGGCGGAGATGGAGCTAGCGTTGTCGTCCGGCGTCGGGGTGCCCAACTTTGAGTTCCCCTTCAATTCGGAGGTCTTCTCCAACATGGTGATGCAGATAGAGGTCGTCACTGGCGGTGATGTCGGTGGAGGATCTCTCCTCATATGTGATGACAATAAGAAAGGTGCATGGAGCCCACCCCATGGGTTGGATGTGGTTAGCCATTTGGAATTACATGCATATTGTAGGATCGAAAGTATGTCTAGAGGGGGGTAATTAGACTACTTGACCAAATAAAAATCTAGGCTTTTCTCAATTTTAAGTCTTGGCAGATTTTGGCAACTTAGCACAAATCAAGTAAACAACCTACACATGCAATTCTAAGAGTATAGCAGCGGAATGTAAAACAATTGCATATGAGGGTAAAGGGAGGAGTTTGGAGGGAGCAAACACAATGTAGACACGGAGATTTTTGGTGTGGTTCCGATAGGTGGTGCTATCGTACATCCACGTTGATGGAGACTTCAACCCACGAAGGGTAACGGTTGCGCAAGTCCACGGAGGGCTCCACCCACGAAGGGTCCACGAAGAAGCAACCTTGTCTATCCCACCATGGCCATCGCTCACGAAGGACTTGCCTCACCAGGGTAGATCTTCACGAAGTAGGCGATCTCCTTGCCCGTACAAACTCCTTGGTTCAACTGCGCAATCTTAACGGAGGCTCCCAAGTGACACCTAACCAATCTAGGAGACACCACTCTCCAAAGGGTAACAGATGGTGTGTTGATGATGAACTCCTTGCTCTTATGCTTCAAATGATAGTCTCCCCAGCACTCAACTCTCTCTCATAGGATTGGATTTGGTAGAAAGATGATTTGAGTGGAAAGCAACTTGGGGAAGGCTAGAGATCAAGATTTATGTGGTTGGAATGGAATATCTTGACCTCAACACAAGTGTAGGTGGTTCTCTCTCTCAGAAAATGTATTTTGAAAGTGTAGGCATATTCTGATGGCTCTCCTCACAAATGAAGAGTGGGTGGAGGGGTATATATAGCCTCCACACAAAATCTAACCGGTACACACAAATCACCAAACTCGGTGGGACCGAATTATAGAACTAGGTCAGACCGATTTAGTTCAAAATGTGAACGTTAGGATTTTCGATGGGACCGACATGTCAACTCGGTGGAACCGATTCCATTAGGGTTAGGGCATAACGTAATCTCGGTGAGACCGATTACACAAACTCGGTGGGACCGATTTTGGTAATAGGCAAACAGAGAGTTGGTCAGACAAACTCGATGGGACCGATTCGCTCATCTCGGTTAGACCAAAACGTTACGAAGGGGAAACAGAGAGTTTGCATTGCAATCTCGGTGGGACCAATCGCTCATCTCGGTTGGACCAAAACGTTATGAAGGGGAAACAGAGAGGTTGCAATCCCATCTCGGTGAGACCGAGATCCTTATCGGTGAGACCAGAATGACTAGGGTTTGTGGCAGTGGCTATGTCAAGTGAACTCGGTGGCGCCAGATAAAAGATTTCGGTGGGGCCGAGTTTGACTTGTGGTTTGGGACATATGTGGATATGAGAAAGTAGTGGAGGGTTTTTGGAGCATATCACTAAGCATTTTGAGCAAGTAACTCATTAAGCTACACCTCACCCCATTTTAATAGTATTGGCTTTTCCTATGGACTCAATGTGATCTTGGATCACTAAAAGTAAAATGTAGAGTCTTGTGCTTTGAGCTTGAGCCAATCTTTTGTCCTTAGCATTTTGAGGGGTCCACTTTCTAATCTATGCCATGCCAATCATTGAGCTTTCCTGAAATATTTATCTTGAAATAACATTAACCCAATGAGCTATATGTTGTTAGGAATTACCAAAACCACCCAGGGATAGTTGCACGTTCAATCTCCCCCTTTTTGGTAATTGATGACAACATATAGATCAAAGCTTCGACAAATGATAATAAGATTGAAATACATCGTTGCTTTCAGAAGTATGTGATAAGCAAGAGCTCCCCCTAAATTTGTGCATTATTTAAAATTTGCTTTTGAATGCAAATGCATAATCGATTAGGTTCATGGGTTACTCTTCCATGTCACATACATCTTGGTGGAGCGCTCAAAATGATAGAAATTGATAGCATGCACTCATCATCAAGCAAGTGAATGATCATATATGAGATATAGAAGATAGCATCATTCAACAAGCATTAAGGTAGCACATGATCAATCACATGATCACATAAGTATCTCACAAGGACATAAGGACATAAAGTATCTCACACAAGTACACAATAAAAAGTTCAACCAAAAGCAAGACACTCTCTCTCTAAGCCTATGATCTATACATATTTCTCCCCCTTTGGCAACAAGTTACCAAAA
This sequence comes from Triticum urartu, assembly GCF_003073215.2. Lineage (NCBI taxonomy): Eukaryota > Viridiplantae > Streptophyta > Magnoliopsida > Poales > Poaceae > Triticum > Triticum urartu. The sequence goes on along the minus strand of NC_053024.1, from coordinate 83,908,480 downwards.
AGCTCGAAAAATGCATAGTGCTATACATCTCTCAGCTTGGTCTTCGGGAGGTGGTGTAGAGAGAACTCCAAGGACAAAGGCTTCCGATGATGTAGTTGGAGTTGATGGAGGTGGAGTCGGAGCTGGAGGTGGAACTAGAGCTATAGCTGCTAGTGCTGACACTGTAGGTCTAGCATCTGAAACTGGCACTGCAGCAGATCTTGGACCTCGTGGCACACGCTGAAAAGCATCAGTAGTTGCCTTTCCTTTCCTCTCCTCTGCTTCCTCCTGAAGCTGCTCAACCGCAGTCTGAATCTCAGTCACCTTCAGATCAATATCATAGAATTTTGTCTCTACAATCCTCTCCAAGCTCTCCTAATTTTGAGTCAGGGTGGCCAAGCCCTTCTCAATCCTCAGTGTAGCTTGAATCATATAGCCTAATTGATCTTGCTTCCTCTTCAGGAAAACTTGAGATGCCTCTTCAACACTGGGCATCCTTGCATCTTTCTCAGCCTTTGCCTTGGCTCTCTTCTCCTGGACTTGAGCTGATGATGGTTCCTCCTCATTCATCACAACAGTGTTGTCTTCAAATTCAGGACGTAAGGGTAGATGCTCCTTGTCCAACAAATAAATTCCTATGCCCAGCTCCTGAATATGTGGAGCATACCCACAACTCCTCTTTTGATCAGCAACAGTCCTCTTGATCGTTTCTACAATCATACTCATAACTTTTGAACTTCTGAGGGGCATCAAAGATTTGCAGCATGTTGATGGCGTGTCCTCTGATCATCTTGTGATCTCCTGACTTGGGTAGCAATGTGTGCCTTAAGTCCAGTTAATGGTAGGCAGACCAGACAACAAGAAGTGTACAGATCCAAGCTTGCGTGTTTCCAAAAGCCTTATCAGGGATCTCTTTGTACATGTTTGCCATGGAGTTGTGGTATTTCTTCTTGGTGGCATACACATCCAAGTCATCTTCATGTTCTTCGGGGGCATTGATTAGCTTGGCCCATTATTCAACTGTGGACTGCTATCTGGTACCCTCAGACATCCATACTATCCTTCCATCTGGATAGAAGTGGGCAGTGGAGTAAAACTGCATGATCAGCTCATCATTCCATTTTGTGAGCTTTTGTCCAACGAACTCATCTACTCCACATGCCTTAAAGCTATCATATACTCCTGGGAAGTGATCTTCATTCTCCTGGATGTATTCCCAATCCACCCATTTCATGTCACACACAATGGGCTTCTTGTCAAGAAAAATTGTCTCATAGAAGTCTTGTTATTCCTTTGTATGGAATATGTAGTCAACTGCAGTCCTCCTCCTAACAGCATAGGGATCAGTCTATCTCGACAATCTCAGTCCTGCATCTTTCCTGATGTGCATGTACTCAGCGACTGGATGAGCATCATTGTGGTCAAGAATTTTGGGCTTCAACTTCCTCAAAACAAGAGAATCATCTTCCTCTTCTTCAGCTTCAGGCACTAGAGCCTTGTTCTTCTCCTCAGCAGGTATACTCCTGGTGTTCATCTTGGGGTTTGGGGTTTTCTGAGCAGAAGCCCTGGGAGCAGATTTGGGCTTAGATGGAGCAGCCCCTGACATAATTGCATCTCCC